>NC_056728.1:824673483-824845983 GCF_019279795.1 Protopterus annectens | reverse complement strand
TGTTCTTTTTAGCTTTAGCAAGTGCAGTAAGGATCTGCTCCCTTGTAATGACCATTAGGGGGATGGTTGCAGTTATTTCTTTGGGTGTGGTAAGAGGTGATGGGGAGAGAAATTTGAACTGAACTTGTTGGCCAGCAGGTTTGCTACATTTTCAGGCTGGGTGTAAATGTTGCCATTCATGATTAACTCTGCACATTGAGAGTTTCTCCTAAAATTACAAACATATTAAAAAAAGTCTTAATGGCTATCTTTCACCTGGGAGGCTAGCTTTGCTTTGTAGTTTGCTTTGGAAGATTTACTAACTCTGTAATTTGTTTATTTAGATTGGTGCATGTCTTTTTGCACTGTTTTGTCTGTTCCTTCTAGGTTTTGGAGAGAATTTTTTTTCATTTGGTTGACTAGCTTGTTTATACTAGGAGTCCACCAGGGGGATTTATTTTTGCCAGTAATCACACGTTTGACTCAGAGGTACTGCCTCCCCTATGCCTCTATGAATGCAGTTGTACAGTGCTTTTTAGTACAGCTCAGAGTAGATCTCAGTGTCATCCGGGTTCTAAGTGGCTTTGAAAGTTTAATAAGCTGTCACTTAGTTTGAGTTAATTGACCTTATCAAACTTGTTAGCAGGTTTGGAGTTTGATGGGGGTTCTAGGTTTGTTTTAATACTAAAGGAGATCATTTTGTGGTTAGATCTTACCAGGGAGGAGTTAATGGATGGGAGGGAGCAGCATCCCCCCCATGCTTGTGAGTACTAAGTCTGGGATATTTGTACCTAGTTGGGGAGCTAACTAATTACTCCAGGGTGTTTGTCCTGACGAAATCCAGAAACTTCTGAGTAAGTGAATTATGGGTCATATAATTCTCCCAGTTTATGGAGAGGTAGTTGAAGTTAAGGTTGGAGATGTGGTTTTCCAGACTCATGTTAAGGCACCTGAAGCTACCCAAGATGTGATAAGGGATCACACTTATGGTTAGTTGGGCATGGAGCTGCTCAAATGAGTCATGTTGTCGGATCAGTCTAGCAGTGTACTTGTCCTTTATGAACACGTCTTCTTTGTTTTACCCTGAGATGAGGGCGGTCAAAATGCATAAAAGGCATTGTAGGCTTTGATAATCGGGTTGCTTTCCATGGATCTGAACCTTGTTTCAGTGACTGCACATATGTCTGCAAAAATTAACATTCTTCAAATCACCTTTTTCAAGTACATTAAATAAAATTATAAACTTTGATAAAATAAAGCTATCAGAAAATGAAACTGGAAAATGGATTTTTTTTTAATGATCAAGTGGAGCTACAATTCTAGCATTCTTTTTTCAGGCCTTTGTCATATTGTAGATAGTTTATCTTTTTTGTTCATTTGTAATCATTCTATTTATCATTTACAGTGCACTTTTATTGCATTTGACTGTATATTACTTGTATCTTGAAAAATGTAATAAAGCTTCTTGTGTAAAAAATGACCTAAGAGCAGTACAACAACAAACAGATGGTGTTTCTTTAGCAAGTGCAGGCTGAAAAATAGTGATATGTTCAACAAAATCAATAAATGCAGCACAGAACTGCTAAATAGCATTGAGATAGTTAGAGCAATCAGCTTTTCTGCCTTCTGTGCAGAGTTTGCGCATTCTCTTTGCACCATTATAGATCTTCACTGGATGTCCTTGTTTCCAACCAATACCCAGCGATATGCAAGTAGGTGAACTAACAATCCTTCAAATTGCCTGTAGTTATGATTGTGAGTGCAGATGTTGGTAGTGGGGGGCTCTGGGTCTAGGCTGAGATACGAGAAAGATGTGGTTTAAAGTGCAATGAGTATATGTGGATGGTACAAAAAAGGTATTGCTGCTTGGTATTGTATTAGCTTACTAGTTCTTTGCTGAGCTTACTGAAGGAAATTGTGGAGATGATGTAATATTGCACTCTGGGAAATTGTCATATGTAAGTGGTGATGTAGTATTGGCAGCAATTCTGGGAAAATGTCATATATTAGGGGTGATGCTCCATTAGTGGTTTGAGTATTGGGAAGGTATAATGGTTTAACTTGATGAATGTTTTATTTTTTATGATAACAGTATTAAGTTTACTTTATAACTGGAATTAGAAAATGAAATATAGAAAATGAACCGGGGAAAGAAAGTTAGTGCTAAAAAGCAGTGAGAGCAGAGTGATAACGAATTTCTTAAATTTTGTGATGTAAGGCTAAGTTTCATGGTTTGGGGCAATGATTTACAAACCAAAATTTTATGCTGCCATTTATGTTATGAATTTCTGTTATTTTTTTTTTTATTATTTGTTAAATACTTATTTACTAACAAAATACAGTACGAAATCTAACATCTTCCTGAGATACTAAGTACCCAGGCAAACAACACCTCTTTTTAAATTTTCTTTTTTCATTTGTAACACCTCTGTTGTGCTATGGAGATTGACAATGTATTGAATTTTGGATGGTGTTCAGTAATAACCAGTTTGCTATATGTTCAATAGATGATGTCAAGAAATGCGCCTCCAGAGAGAGGCTCAAGGGGAGAATTTCTAGGCATCATTTTGTGGACACAGCAAACTACTTATATCAGACCTAATCATAATGTTGTGTAATGTGTGGAGTAAAAGTGGGATAGTTCATGTCTCAATGCTGTGAAATGAGTGGGGTAGGAATGTACCCCAGGAAACTGGACCACTGTAGCTTCAATAACAGGTAATATTATCTAGTACACATATATGGACACTGAGAAATGAGGCCAGCATGAATTTATTTTATTTTGGGGGTTTTGCATTATTTATAGAGCACTGCAATACAAGAACTATACTTTTAAAATTGAAGGATAGATTAGCAAGCTTTCAAAATGTGGTAAAACACACAAAGAAAATGTTGCTTGCTCTAAATATGCTTAATATTCACATACTGCAAACCAGCACTGCATATGATTCAAATCACTGAACAGCTGGATTTCATAGCATATTTCTGACACTTATTATTAATGCACTTATTCTGGGCCAAGTGCACTTCTGTAGGTGGGCATGTGTATGTGTGCATGTTTGTAAGTGTATGTGTGCGCATGTGTTTGAGTGTGGCTTAGGTATTTTATTTAAACATTTAAACTTGTTATCTGACTTAGAGCATATTTTTTCAGTAAATGTTTGATATAGCATGCCTTTTCTTTCCTTGTTTAACAGCATGGTTCAAATGTAAGAGCCTGGTTATAACAAATGTGGTCAGTTTTCCACAGTGTAATCATAGTCATAGCATTGCATATATTACTAAATGTTATTAATTCAATTTCCTCTGCATTTCTGAGTCCAATATTTGGATGTCTGATAGAGTCACTGTAAACATACTGCACAGCATAACCTCTGCTTTTCATAAACTAATATCCACACTTGGTCACCCAGAGTCTGTTTATTAACCAATATCTCATAAATTTAAATTCACAGAGACTGCAACTATAAAATGATAGATTAAGTTGCTTTATGCAAAGTCACAGGTGAAGTCTAATTTTGGCATGGCTTTAGCTGATTCGTGTCAGTATGTTACTGTGCAGAAACCATGGCTGTCTTAGCTCATGTCTGCAGTCCGTGTCAATGTTTTACTGCCCTGCTGCTATCTGACTTTGGAGGCATTGTACTTGCTCCTCCTCTGTAGTACCAAAACAGTTTTCTGATGTAGAATGTAATCACTCAGAGGATTAATCTGTGGGCCAGAGTTATAGCATATATTTTCTTTGAACAGTTTTTTATTGTATTTTTCATAGCATTTTTTTATTTTTAAGCTCACTTCAATGTATCTGAAGTCAAGGAAAATTCATAGTCAAGACGTTGTTGTAAGTCTAATTTCTAAGCTTATAACTCACTGTTGGCCTGACATCAAGTGGAGTAAACTTTGTTTCTGTTTGCAAAAATTTCTTGAGAAGATGAACAGCTCTGAGATTTCCAAAGCCAGCCGCAGTATAATGTGAAACTGTTTTTAAAGGCAACTGTGCAAGAGACCCACCCAATGTTTTTCTTCCCTCAGGACTGATGTTCCCCACATTCAGTGAAGTACATCTGGCGCCATTTTCAGATGAACAGCTGTACATGGAGCATTACAACAGAGCCAGCTTCTGGTAAGATCTATTATACAGCACAAATGATTTGTGAATTTCTTTGCATTACATTGTTGTCTGCTAAGGGGAAAATGCTCTTTCTTAACAGCCTTGGATTACTGTGTGACATACTGGGAAAGTTTTCCATGACTGAACCCCTTTTAACACTCCTCTTCCAGTGGAAATTGTAAGATTCATTTATTACCCTGGTGGACAACAGCTTTGCTTTCTTCAGAATGTTACTTTGTTGTCTTCCATTTTAGTAGTAATACTTTCCAAGGCTACGAGGCCTTATTCCATTTTCAGAGAGATGTAACCGTGTTCTCACTTATTTTGTTAATTTAATGGATTAATCACTGTAAGCAGCTCATATGCACTAACATTATGTACATGCTGGCACACACTGATAAGAGAATAAAATCAGAGACATAAAATTCAACTGCTATAAAGCTCTAGGTCACAACTCTAGGCTGCTGAATGTTTTCTATATTTTCTATATTTCTGACAAACTGGAAGAGTAATTCTTTACGCTTAATTCTTACTTATTTGTCATTCACAACACAAATGCAACTTTTTGTGTTGTGAATGACAAATAAGCAAGCATGAAGCATGAAAGGATTACTCTTCCAGTTTATACATAAGCACATTTTGTATGGGATATAGAGAAGCACTACTCAATACGTTCTGCAGTCAGTACAGTACACGTGGACATATGGCTGCTCATACAGTATAGATTGCTAGTGCAAGTAATGTGTTAGTTCTATACTAACATTACTATGGTGATACACTTAGTAAATGTATGTATGTCTAGCTATTTAGACAGCAAGAAAAAACACACTCTCTGGGATTCAATAAACTCCATGTAGATTCCACGCAGAGCCTACACGGAGAGTATTCACGTAAATGGTACTGCTTATCGCATGGAGAAGCACAGCCTCACACCATGAATATTAATGATGTGCGGCATGCATAAGCAAGGTTTCGTGGTATGCCCCGGTTTTGCTGGCCATGAAACCTGTATACCGAATGTGGATCATTCCACACACCTTTTTGTGCCAATAATGTGGTCCAACACTAAACTAATGGAGGGACAAAGGGCAAGCATGCTTTTTCTGAAGGATATGAAGTACAGAACAGAAATGTATGTCATTATACCTTGACTGCAATCTTCAGTGATTTCACAGTAAACCACACATTTTACAATGAACAGGCCAAAAAATATGATGCAAATATCCAGATATTCTCCCTTTTGTGTTTTTTTTTTTTTTTTTGCGATCCAATGCGACACTTGGCATAAACATGTTTAGCTGTGCTCACCTCATTTGTGCAGTAGCACACAAACTGGAGGAATGGACCACCCAGGTTGTAGACATGACCCAGACAGCCACACATGTGAACTGGATGCATTTAATTAATAATATTGTGCATCGCACAAACATGGTAAGTGGCATTCTGCTACGATTAACAATGAAAACCTTACAATAACTACTAAAATAGGAGATATCATCTCACTAATCCTGTGGTAGCAGATGTTAAGTGTAGGTGTGGAGTGAAGATGGTCTGAGGTTCTACTACACATTGTGCAAATTTTGTTTTACTCTTGTGAGATTACAGATTATAGCAATTAAGTGCAACATCCACAACTGTTCTCTTAACCTTCTTGTTGTAATAGCTGTAAGTGTAGGAGAACTATAGATATCCTACACTTGACTAGCCCATTTACACAAGTGCCTGTATACCTAATCTAGAAATTGCATTGTTTGCCACTGTTGCGCATTGCTTACTATCACACACACGGTGCCCACCAGTGCGCACCCTCACCTACCGTGTTTGCACGATGGCAAGTAATGCACAATGTTTTCAATTGTTGCAAAACCAAAATGTTCACACTCTCAGTAAGCACGAGACATGCAATAGGCGAGAAACAGTAGCATATAAAATGCAATTGGCAGGACACGCTCATTAGGCATTCAGCTTGAATTATGGCAGGCATGTCTGGAGTTGCTGGAGAGGGTGTGTGCTTTTGAGTACAGCATTATGGTGTATAAGAGTCCAAGATTTTTGTCAGGCTCTTAGTTAACAGATGGGCCCTGGTTGCTGCAGCAGGACTGTTCAGGCTTAAAATTTAAATCTGAAGCCTGGAATAATGTTGCCAGGGTCTTAATCAGTACAACAGGTATCCTCTGCACCGGTGAGCAATGCAGACCTCATTTTGATGACCTTCGAATGAGGAAGTGGGATACCCTCAACCTTTGGATCGTGGAATTTTGGGCAGGTGACACCCCACAGATGTGTAAGTATCAATTTCAGTGAGTAATTGTATGAGTTGAAAGCTGAATATAGTCAAGACTGGTATTCATAATGGTGTTCTGTTGTTTTATTTTCCACAGCTGTTGAGGACTGAGCCTTAAATGTTTGGTCCCATGCCGTGCATCTACTAAGGATGTGAGAAGTATGTGGTATGCATGCATCAGACAATACTGACTAAACAGTATTTTAATAATAATAATAATAATTTGTGTAGTAATTTTGTAGCATTAAAAGTTAAGGACCACTTAGTTGGTATTTAATAGAGTTGTATAAAATATACAATACTGTTAGGTTTTCATCAATATTGGAATGTAACTTTATACCTGTATACTGGTGGCACAAATGACGTTCTGTAAACTGTAATCAGTATAATTAGAACATGCATATGTGCAATATATGCACATATCAAGGATTGGTGGCTACAATCTGTACTATAGTGCGTCTCTGTTATAAACTGGGTAGTATTAAAAGTAAGGAAGAAACTTGTTAGGAGTTTGTAGTGTTAAAAGTAAAGGTAACAGTAAAGAGTCAAATAATTGCATCAATGCTTTGTATGTCACATATTAAGTTACTAATGTTCTCCCTTTTGCTACTGTCACCCCAACCCTTTTCTCTCTCTCTTTTTTTTTTTGTTGTTTATTTTTATTTTTTGCTTTTCCCCACAGTACAGTGGGGTAGGACTATCCCACGGGATCCACCTGGCCCACTCCACTGGCTACAGCACCACTGTCCAGCATGTCTGGTGCAGAACATGGTAGCACCCCCTCTGCTGCCACTGCTCTATCTGGCCTGTCAAGTAATTCTACCCCAGAAGATAGGCTTGTGCCTCCCTCCGGGAGCAGTGGCAGAAGGGGTGAGTTCATCACCTGTGATGAACTACCAAGGATGGTGCATAGGATTGTGTGCCACACTGTTGGCGCATCCCTACACCAGATAGAGCATCTGCTCTCTATACTCATGCACAGAATGTCTGGGTGCAGTAAGTTAGCCAGGTGAGGAAGCCATTGCAGCCAGACAAGACAAACAAGACAAGAAACAGGGATAGTGAAGGACACATGAGGCAGTGAACACCATGGTTGGATGTCAAGTTGGGTGACAGTGAGAACTGAGTTCTCACCCAGCGGACTGTCATCACTGTCACTTCACTGCACCGATGGCTGCAGTTTCTGATGTCTGCATCTCCTTGTGTTATTTAATACAGCAATGGAGAGCAGTGTCGCTATCTGGCATAGGCGTGTGCCAATAGTGTGGTGCACAGTCCTATGCACCATCCCTGGCATTTCATCATGGGTGATAAAATCACCACCTCCTAGTCTGCTGTACTGTAGGAAAACAAAAAAATAGTAAAATAAATGAAAAAAAAAGAAAAAAGAGAGGACAGGGTTGGAGTGGGAGAAAAAAAGGGACAACATTAGTAACTTCATATGTGACATACAAAGTCCTGATACAAGTATTTGACTCTATTCTATTACCTTTGCTTTTAACAGTATCAACTCCTAACAAATACCTTTGTTTACTGTTAAGCCTTCCCATCTCTTAATGGATCAAGATTGTACTACATATTGCAGTAAGCAGTCCTTGATGTGTGCATGCATTGCATATATGTGTGGTCCAAATATACTGATTACAGTTTACAGCAAGCCAGTGGTGACACTGCTTTACAGCTCTGACGTTACATTGCAATATTGATGAAACCTTAACAGTATTGTATATTTGGGAAGTGTGGATTTTGAATGCACAGCCTATGACTACTTTGTAATAATGAACTGCTGTTTTACCCTCCAGAGTAATTAATGCATACTTCCCTATTACAGTTAAGAAATGAATGCTCAAGTTGATACAACTGTATAATTAATAATAAATGCATCATAACTTTAAATGCTAAAATAACATCATTGTTGGAATCCATACATACCACATGCGTCTCACATCCCTGCCAATTTGCAGCATGGATTTGCACATTCAGTTCCCAGTCTGTGATGGCTGCAGAAAAATAAGAACAGAACAGAACAGAATAAGCATACCAGTCTTGACTATATCAAGCTTTTAACTCTGACAAGTAGTGTCTGTAAGTGATAGTTAGACATCTGTGGGGTGCCCCCAGTCCTATATTCCTCAATCCAACAGTTGAGGGTATCCTTCTTCCTCACCCTGAGGTCTCTGTACTGATTCCTACATTGTTAAACAGTGCAGGGGATATTGGTAGCACTGGTCAGAGCCCGGGGCAGACTATTCCATACCTCTGCCTTGTAATCCAAGCCACAAAAGTCCCTCTGCAATGGCCTGGGGCCATGTTCATTTGTTAGGAGTTCAACAAACACTTTAGACTCCTGGACACCCCATCTTTGAGCACAGAATCTCAAAAACTCTCAAGGAACATCTTTCTTGCCTGTCACATATCAAGACCAATGTGGAATGATGTTTTCCCATGAATTGCAGGTATCCTGCTTACTTGGAGTATGCACTTTCTAGAGTTGCAATATTTGAAAGTGTTGCTCAGCACTTACCATCATGCAAACACATTGCGTGAGAACACACACTGCCGGGAAATGTGTTCATGTGCTGGTCAATAGTCTTAATTGAATGTATCCAGCATATGTTTCTGGCTGTCTGGGTTCTGTCTGCTATCTGGGTAGCCCACTCATCTGGTTTGTGCACTGCTGCTCTATGCACAAACAAAATGTGCATAGCCAAAGCCATTTGTGCTAAGCAAAGCATCGTGTGAACAGTGGACCCCAAAAACAAAAAAAAAAAAAAGTAAACGTATAAATCATGGAGAAGTAGTTGAAATGTGAAAATCAATCTATGACATACACAGAATAAACCATTAGTACACACAAAATATGACTACATATGTCTGGATCCCAACTCTCTGTGCAATGCACCACCACAAAACAGGAGGGGTACCTATCCATCTTTGCCCCACAAACAGCTTTGCAGCAAATACATGACATAATTCCTCAAACAACTAAGTGTAACCAAATGTACAGTGATATCAAGGCATGGCCTGTTATTTGTAAATGTATTCTTTGTAATATATTTGGATGTAGTACAGTTAGTGATCACCCAACCTGCTATGACTATTCCTGGCAAATATACATCTGTGTCCTACCTCTCTGTGTTTCTTGGTCATTCATTAGTTATCTGACCAGTACTCAGAGACATGCAGTGTGTAAGCCAGCTTATACCATTTATCTTAAAATGTGTGAAGATATTGTGAAGGTGGTGAAGCTGGACACTGTTATGTGTCTCATTAGTTTCAAACTTTTCTCTGTTATGATTTACCATTTCAAATGTATGGTGCAAAACTGAGGGAATACAGTGATCATTATTACTTTAGATACATCAATGTGTGAATCTTTGAGGCCTGAGGCCTACTACTTGCTAATGGATGCATACAAGTCAAATAACTCTCTGATGTCACATGTGACATTAATTTCTGTACAACTCTTCCATCTTGTAGCTGCTTACTGTACCAAGTGATGAAATACAAGGACATGTCATGATATTATTATACAATACAATTCATGTTCAGGACTTACCTTGTAAATGCAGCAGTTACCACAGTGTTAGTGTGATGCAAGCAGTACGCAGCCAATACATGGGGAAGTAAAGGCTGTGGCTCTGAGTTGAGGCCAGCAGAGGTGACAGAGTTCCTGTATTGTGTCCCTGTCCACCCTGTAGCACTCTACAATGTCCATGTCAGGTATGTTGTGGTAAGTTAAATGTGGTCTGAAAACTCTTCTCTGTCTCAGCCTAGGCCTATTGGTGGCAGCAGTGGTAGCAGCATTGCCTGCAGCCTGTAAAGCATACAAATGGAGTTAAGCAGGAGCAGCTCCTAACATTCTGTCTGTGTAGACTTTCTGTGTCTGTACTCCACTACTTTTGAAATCCACATGGAAAAACTAGCATGGAGTCTAAATGGTTGCTTTTTAACTTCTTGAATAGTGCCACCAAACTGGTTGATTAGTATGCAGTTCAGCTGCTTATGCTGTAATTAGTGTCTCTGAAAAACAGTCTAGACAGATGTAGCCCATTAATAATCTACTCCATTATAAAAAGGCAAATGTGTAGCTAGCCAAACTGATAGTGAGGATACTAGCTACATGTTCAGAAAAGTAAAATATTTCCCAAGCTATCTTTACAGAGGAGTATTGAACTCCAGCAGGTATGTTGTCATTAATTTTCCTACATAATGCATATGCTGGAATATAATAATGAATAATGTGAAGCAAAGCCTTTTATATTGTTATCTGTATGCAATAGTTAGGAGTGTACTGATGGCATGGCCATGTTTGTCAAGCCATTTCAGAGGTACAAATGATTAACAATACATGAAAATAGTAAGCTGCATGATGCATATGTAGAAATATTTCAGAGACAAGTCCTTTGCATGTTTAGCATTTCAAATGTGCTTTATTAGCAAATTGGTTCATGTGCCTGTTCTTTAGTAGGTGGGGGGAACAAAGAGAAATTACTGTTATGTCACAAACTAGAATGAACTGTTCTTTTTTTGGGGGGGGGGTGGGCACAGTTAAGTTACTGGTATGGCACATACAAGGATATTTTGCCCTTGCTACACTCCTTGTTTTGCATCCTGCCTGCTGTTCGTATTTCCCATCTGTCATATGTGTTAGTAAACTGATGAATGAAAGTAAAGAACACACTCTAAGTGAAACAGACTACACAAAAATGTATTTTAGTGCTTTTGTCAGTATTACACTGTTGACTGCCTAATACTGATGAAAGCGCTAAATACATTTTTGTGCAGTCCATTTCACTTAGAGTGCATTCTTTTGTTTTATTCATCTGTCATATGTGTAATGTTTTCCAGTGGGTACTACTGACTGCCTACCTTAACTGTTTTATCTGGTAACAGTTACTTTGTATTTATGTGATAGTTATGTGCATTATCATTCTGTTATCTTTTAGGATCAAAAATGTCATTGAGGTGCAGATCCCTTTTCAATGAGGCAGAAAACACAGTCATAGAGGATGCACTCCATCAACATGATGCTTTTCTTCTTGAAAGGGGTCATCCCAATATACCAGAGAGGCTGAGACTATGACAGCAGATTGTTGCAAACATAAATGTCATGGCTGTACTTATGAGCAGGTGTGCCACAAGGCACAGTTATCTGCATGGAGGCAGGCAGCTGCTGTTGCCCAAGACCAGAGGGTAACTGGGGGTGGGTCTACTGCAGAACCACCTCTCACTCCCAATGAGGAATTCCTGGTGAATCTTCAACAACAGGACAACTCACAGCAGAGTGGGCCACAATATTTGATAGATATGGGTGCCCCTCCTTCTCAGTCCCAGGAAGAGCTTCCAGGTAGACTTTGGTATATGACCAGTTCAATAGTGTTGTATAGTGAAACAATTAAAATAATAGTTACTTCTGTGTCACGTGTTTTTTGGGGGGATTGAAATTAGAACAGTGATAAGCTCAGTTTGGAGTTGTCAGCCATCTTCCTGTTAAAGTAACATGATATGCTGACTGAGAGGAGTACATGTAGTACCCTCTGTCTTACTGTTAAATGTGATGATATTGTCCTTCCTTCTTGCTTAACATATTTCACGATCGTCAGGAAACCTACGTAGGCCTCCTGCAGATGGTAAGCCAAATTAAGTTATTTCAATACTGCAGATAAATTTCTAGAAATATAATGTGTCATTTTAGGCCTGTTGTCAGTATTGCTGTACTGTCTGTAATAGTGGTAGCACTGCTAGTTGTTTAGCATATATATATTGCACAATAATAGTGAAGGTATTAGTGTATGCTTGTGTTTCTCCCTTTTTATCACAGGTGATCATGCCAGTGGGAGTGTGGGACCTTTGCTACCTGATGTCAGTGTCTCATCAGACACTGATGATGATGGTGGCAAAACTGAGGCACAGTCAGGGGGTGCAGAGGTTGAATCTGACACAAATGTTGGCATCCTGCCACAACTTTCTTTTTCCGCAGACACAGCCAGTAGGCCTATGCCTACCCAGTCCACTGAGCCCACAGATATAGGACAGGTGGAGAGCAATGACATTGAGCAGGGAAGTGTGACTACTGCAACTTCAGTGCCTGTTGAGTCTGGCTGTAGCCAAAGTGCTGGCAAGGTGCCACTCAAGAGGGTTGATAGAGGTGTTGGAGAAGGCCTGCTGTTCCTCCTCCACCTGCTGCAAGTTCTCTTCCTGTGCCACACAAAGTATGTTTAGGGCCATTATGGAGGCACAGGCACATTCAGAAATGTGCTCCAGAAAAATGCTCAGGGTTGTGGATGTGGCACAATCTGACATGCTTGAGTGCCTCTACCATGTCTCCAATTCCCTGTATCAGATGAATGACATGTTGGAATGAGGGGTGTCTGTCATGGAACAAGCAGTGCCTATGATGGAACGTCTGCCGGGAATGAAATGGCATCATCGTGGAAGGAGGTCAGCTACAATATTTGCTGATAGCCAATGTGGCCATTCCCAATCATGCTCCCATAGTGGCAATAATTCTGTTGGTCCGTTGGTGAGTGTGATGTCCACACCCAGATGTGGCAGGCCATGGGGTCATGGTCCTGGGTGTTCCCATGAAGGGTCCACATCCAGCAGGCATCAGTTACACTCAGGTAGCTGCACTCCATCTAACCTTGGGCATGGAAGTGGCAGTGCAACTGCTGGCAGACCCAGTTCTCATGGACGGGGGGGGGGGTGCTAAACAATGAACTGCCACCTCTTAGTTCTAGTTTAAGCACTTAAGTTCCAGACCACTTATTTCACTCTAGGAAGGTTTGTTGTCTATACTCTTGTTGGAGTATTCTACTGAATTGCTACTTTATGTAAACTATTTGTTCTTCTATTGTGATTGCTAATTTCTGCACTTTGGATTTCTAGTACTTCTGCATTTTGTAACATAGGTTTGATTCAGGCTTGCTGAATCTAGGCTGTTTGGTATCATTGGAGCATTAAAACTAGCCCTCTTACATTAAGAAGGCTCCCCTGCACCCTTGAGGCAAAACTGTGTAGCTAAGAACACATCTGAGTTGGGGATAGCTGGAATAATGCTCACTGTTAGCCTTTACCTTTGTTTACTTTTTTAAAATAGTTTAACTTTGCTTGTATTCCAGCATTGTGTTTTTTTTTTTTTTTTGTGGGGGGGGGGGGGGGGGTTGCACTCAGTTTACCATAGCTGGTCAAAGCTTGCACTGCTGCCCTGCAAACAATTCAGTTGTGTATTGTGAAACATTGACACATTTTTGCAACTGTAGCCTTCCATGGAATAGATACATTTTGTTAGTCTTACAATAAAACCTGATCCATCTAGCCCACTCCCCCCAAGTTACTACAGTATATACCTTCCATATTGGATAGACAGTTTCTCATCATTTCTCCAGGCAGCCTGATTTACATGGGCATCCTGAGGCAACAGAGCAATTACCTCATGTATACTGACACCCAGTTACTGTGAAAACAAACTAATACAACACATGAGAGTTGTATTTATGCTATGAATTAGGAATCAATTCTCTCACATACCAACAAAACAAGATACCAAACATGTAAGCACACACATTTCACCTCTTGAACATAATATGCTCACAATACATAACCCACATATGCACTCACTAGAAACCTAACTAAAGATCGGAGACCTCCCAAGCGCAAACCTACTGCACATAGTGCAGACCCAACAGAATCCACTACACAATAATACACATACCAGTGTCTCAGCCAATAACCTTTTCAGACAAATCACCTCAAAAACAAATGTCTTGCTCATAACCGACTCCATAATGAGACCCACAGATGCCCCCTTGCCAGGCTGGACAAGGAGAAGTCACAGTCAGCTGCCTCTCAGGTGCCAAAATCCATCAGATCACCCACACATGCAAGTCTCTCAACAAAACGTGCTGTTATGACTCTGCCAGAGTCCATGTTGAAGTGAATGACTGGAGACGTACCTCACAGGAATATATGAAGGTGTTTGCCTTCCCCATATTGGCCTTTTTAGGCAAAGTCAGAATGACTACAACTACTTCGATGGCATAGTGGTGCAGCAGTAGCATTGTCGCCTCACAGCAGGAGGTTCCCTAGTTTGATTATTGGCTGAGGTGCCTTCTGTGTGGAGTCTGCATGTCATCCCTGCATTTGTGTGGGTTTCCTCCGGGTGCTCTGATTTCCTCCCATGTTACAAAGACATGCATCTGGACTGTTTCTCCCAGGGCCTGCACAGAAAATTGGCTTTGTTCCAAGTTGGACTTTCCTGGCTAACACATGTTAAATAAATAAATAAATAAAAACTAAAGTCCCAATGTAAAAGAATCTACTACAGACAAACTGAAGGACATGCTGCTTAATGCAAGCAGTCAGAAACTGCACTCAGTGGAAGAACTCCTTACCTTGGAAGATGCCCATGTCTGTGCAGTCACACAGACATAGTTCAAGACTGCAAAGAGCATCCTGGCCATGCAAGGGTACAATGCCTTTCAATTCCACATGTTCATACATGAAAATGAGCTTGAAAGAACCAAAGACGGAGGTGTATATATCTTCATTAATGACAAATACACCATAAGACTGGTCAAAGAGTATGACTCTGTAGCTCTACTCCAAATCCAACTAACTGCATGTAAAACCCCCTTCCATATCATTGTTAGCTAAAGGTCCCTCACCATGAACCATGAGAACCACTCTGCCTATTTGAGCCTACTTGAGTCACTCACTATACAGCCAAACACCTTGGTCATGCGTAATTTCAACTATTCTTCTATTGATTTGGAGTCATATATGTACACAAGCACACTCACCCTAAGGTTCCTGGACTTTGTTAATACACATGCTGTGTAACAGATAGTCTGCACCCCCACAAGCTTGAATGTCCTAGACTTAGTACTGACCAGCATAGTGCTTCTCTGCACTAACCCATCTGTGTTGGCTTCCCTGGTCAGGTCAGATCACAATTCAGTCTCATTCAGATTCACAGTCAAACCTGATACGTCCTCAAGAGCAGAAAGGATGAAAAATGTATCCAGAGCAAGCTATAGGCCATAGTTGCAGAACCCCTGCTACCACTGTCAACAACTGCCATACAGAGGTCTACACAAATGGTCTGTATAAACACATATACAAATGCAGAGAGTTGGCTGAACTTGAATGGATAAAAACAAGTTCCTCACAGAAAACAAACCACCCTGGTGGGCATCAAGCATATGTAGGTTATACAACAAGTGGAAGATAGTAATATTTAAGAGCAGGAGGGAAGTGACTCAGCAGAAGGACACCCTCCACAGCTTGAAGAAGGGAATTAGCTATCTTGAAAAGTCCTCTAAAGCTGTATATGAACCTAATATAGCATGCCTAGCTAAAGATAATCAGGAAGCATTCTTTAGCTATATCAGAAATCTAAAAGTGATGGGCCAGCTTTGTGCCAAACTAGTGGTGGATGGTACCCCTCATACTGACCCTGAGGATATTGCCAATCTTCTACCAGACATTTTGGGGCAAATGTCACCCTGCCTGTCCCCACCAGTTATTCCCCAAAGCATATTTGTCACCAGTCCTCTACCTAGTAACCTCTTATGAAACTAAGGTGACATCTGCCTGGGCTTCAGGCCAGTCTCTGATCCTGCCCTTGTGGGAATAGGTGTATATGCAGTAATCTGATATAGCTGATTACATCAGCATTGTCTGTTGAGCATGTGGTGGTACATCAGCATTGTCTGTTGAGAATATGGTGATAACAGTGTCCCTCATGCTGGTGTAAAAGGATCTCTGTAATGTCAAGTAACATCTGTCACACACACACCCAGCTGACTGCAGTGAGAACAGAACTCCTACGTATTTAAGTACACAGACTATATAACTCAGTACTTTACGCAAGCGCCAAGGCACAAGTCTGACTTTTACATGTCTGCAGGTCAACTTATAGTGGAGGACATCAGCAGGCCATGTGGGAGACAAGATTTGGAATGACTGCATGAAATGAATGTGTAGACTTCTGCAAGTATGAAATGACTAGCAAGCCATGCCATTGGACAAGTAACTGTA
The DNA here is from genome assembly GCF_019279795.1 of Protopterus annectens. Classification (NCBI taxonomy): domain Eukaryota; kingdom Metazoa; phylum Chordata; order Ceratodontiformes; family Protopteridae; genus Protopterus; species Protopterus annectens. The sequence goes on along the minus strand of NC_056728.1, from coordinate 824,829,565 downwards.
GGATAGCACATCTACTCTGCTGAATAGACACACACACACACACACACACACACACACACACACACACACACACACACACACACACACACAGTTGACTGCAGTGAGAACAGAACCCTTACCTAAGTATACAGACTATAGAACTCAGTGCTTTACACAAGCACCACTGTACAAGTCTGACTTTTACATGGCTGCAAGTGAACTTATGGTAGAAGACATCTTCAGGCCATATGGGGAACAACAGGTTGTTAGGTCTGCATAGGCACATAAAGTCATAGGTTCATATGAGGCCAGTAGTCTAACTGTAGAGTGTGCCATAGGTGCATAGAAGCCTTGCTCTGCAAAAACACAAGTACCCTTATTGAGCATAATTGGATGTTTGAGTTTATCAAGCAAGGTTCTCAGTACCACTGCCTGGCCTTGTCCATGAGGGAGCATACAACATTATATATTACACTTTGTAGTATGGTTGATATATGTGGGGCAATAATACTGAGCCTCCATGGTTGTATTACTGGGGGCAACACATGTATGTATTGTGAATATATGATGTATACTGAGAATGTGCCCTGAAAAACTGATCATATGTACAGAACATTAGCTGAATTTGGACTGTCACCTTCAGAGAGAGAGAGAGAGAGAGAGGTGACAACAATGTAATCATGTTTAATAGCCAATTGGACCAAATCAAATGTGTCAAGTAGACATGTTTGCAACATGGAGAGCTATGTTATGGGCTTATTTATTTTTTTGGGACAGGTGCCTTTTTTTGGAGAGAGAGAGAGCGAGAGAAATGTTGGAGAAGAGACGTAGGTATGTCCTGGGCAGGTACGTTGGCAAGGTTAGGAAGCAGTTGCTGACAGACAGGACATACAAGACAAGACACAGGGATGGTGAAGAACACAAGTAGTGGGTGATTACCATGGTTGGGGTAAGGGTGTGGACCTTGCAAACCCACATGGGTGACAGTGAGAATTGAGTCCTCATCCACTGGACTGTCTTAACTGTCACCTCACTTCACCAATGGCTGCAGTGTCTGATGTCTGTGTCTCCTTGTGTTTTTCAGTACAATGATGGAGAGCAGTATCTCCATCCAGTATAGGCATGTGCCCATAATGTGGCACACAATCCTATGCACCATCCCTGGCAGTTCTTCTCAGATGATAAAATCATCCCCTCTGCCACTGCTCCCAGAGAGAACCACAGGCCAGTCCTCTGAGGCAGAAGCACCTGAGGGGCCAGGTAGTGCAGAGGCAGCAGAAGGGGTGCTACCATGTTGTGGTTCAGATGGGCTGGGCCTTGGTGCCATAGCTGGTAGAATGGGGGCAGGTCGATCCTGTGGGCCAGGCCTACCCCGCTGTTCTGTAACAGAAAAAAAACAAAAGAAAAAGAGATAAAATAAGAGTTGGAGTGAGAGATTGTACAAGTCTTATTTGCTTGTTTGGGCTGAGGAGGGTGGTCTTCCAGTTCTAGGCTCTCACCTTTGTATTTGTAGACAGCAGCTTCTTTTCCTTACCATATAACCTAGTAATGACAGATGTGTGTCTGTCCAGGACAAGATAACAGTGTCCCACAGGCTGCTCTAAAAGGTTCACTGTAATCTCCATCAGCAGCTCAGAGACACACATATCAGCCCCCCATTTGACTGCAGTGAGAATAAAACCCCTACCTATCTAAGTACACAGACTACAGAACACAGTACTTAATGCAAGCACCAAGGCTCAAGTCTGACTTCAAGTGTGTCAGACAACACTTTATAGATGATGACATCAGAAGTGTCTGTTGAAAACTAGATAACAGTGTCCCACAGGCTGCTGTAAAATGCTCACTGTAAAGTCCAGCAACAGCTCACACACACTCATACACCATCCCCCATTTGATTGAGTGCAGTGACAACAGAACCTCTACCTAAGTGCACCCACAACAGAATACAGAAATTAATGCAAGTGCCATGACACAAGTCTGATTGTGACAGGACTGCAGGTGAACTTTTAGTAGATGACATCTACAGGCCATGTAGGAGACAAGAGGTTGGGAAGCCTACATGAAATGGATGTGTAGACTTGTGCAAGTCTCAAAAACCTTAGAGGCTATGCCATTGGAGAAGTAACTGTGGCATACACACACACACACACACACACACTTGACTACAATAAGAATAGAACACTTACCTATCTAAGTACACAGACTATAGAAGACAGTATTGCACACGCCACAGCAGAAGTCTGATTCTGACAGGACTGCATGTGAACTTATAGCAGGTGACACTGGCAGGCCATGTAGGAGACAAGAGGTTGGAAGACGTGCATGAAATGGATGAGAAGGCTTGTGCAAGTCTCAAAAACTGAAAAGCCATGCTACTGGAGAAATAACTGTGGGATACACACTTCTGCTTTTCTGTATAGACACACACACACACACACACACACACACACACACACACACACACACACACACACACACACACACTCAGTTGACTGCAGTGAGAATAGAACCCCTACCTAAGTGCACAGACTATAGAATACAGTACTTAATGCATGCACCATGGCACAAGCCTGATTTTGACAATACTGCACATGAATGTATAGTAGATGACATCGACAGGCCATGTGTAAGACAAGAGGTTGGGAGGCCTGCATAAAATGGATGTGTAGGCTTGTGCAAGTCTCAAAAAACTTACAACCCATGCTATTGGAGAAGTAACTGTGGGATACACACTTCTGCTGTTCTGTCTAGACACGCACACACACCCTGTTAACTGCAGTGAGAATACAGCCCCTACCTATCTAAGGACACAGACTTCAGAACACAGTACTTAATGCATGTAGCACAGCACAAGTCTGATTTTGAGAGGACAGCAGGTGAACTTATAGTAGTTGACATCGGCAGGCCATGTGGGAGACAAGAGGTTAGGAGGCTTGCATAGGCACATTGCTTCATAGAGTCATCTGAGGGTAGTATCCTAATAGCAGTAGGCTGTTTAACAGCCTAGCTGTGTGACAACACAAGTACCCTTATTGAGCATACTTGGGATTTTGAGTTTTGCAGAGAAAGCCTGTGGCTCTGTCTATGAGTGAGCACACAATATTATATATAACACTTTGTATTGTGGTTCATATATGTGTGTAAAATTAATGAGCCCCCAGGGGTGTAGTGCTTGTTTGGGGTGGTATGGTAAGGGGAAATGGATGTATTGTAAATATATGATATATAGTTATATTGTGCCCTTAGTTTGCAATGTTTCCACATGTAGTTGTATGCATACAAAGGAACTGGACAATAAATACCAATAATAAAATATCATATATACAATTCCATAGCGCAACGATCATTGGATTTGCACGATCGTTAACAAAGTGTACATGCAAGTGAGATAGGCTTGCTTGCACATAGGCAAGCAGTGCACAGATATGAGCTGCATTGCTAATGTTTCACAGTTACTATTATGTGATATATACATGCTACTATATCCCAGTCCCATCTGTACTCCAGGCTGGCTTTTCACAATGGTAAGAGCATTAATTGAATGTGTCTGTTTTCTGTTTTTGGGTGTCTGCATTCTATGCAGTCTGTTTTTTTCCTGTTTCCACAATGTTGCGCTTTGCACAAACAAGATAAACTTGGCCAAACTGTTTTTTGGATGAAGTGCATCATGCAAAAGTGGAATTAAAAGAAGACAAAGAGGAAAAGGGAGTAAAACTGAGACACATATGCAAAATCTGTAAAAGCACAGTACAAATTGATAGTACAATCACAAATCTCTACATATGTCAGGATTTGAACCCTCACAGCAATACAGCTTCAGAAAACAGGAGGGATGCCTTAATCCTCTTTGCCACACAAACAGATTTGCATCAATGAAATGAAGTCATTCTTCACACAACCAACTGCATCAAAATGTACACTGCTATCAAATCATCAGCTCTGATTTGTATATTAATTCTCTTTACTATATTTGGACATAGAGCAGATAGTGATCACATAACTTGTCTCAATTATGCTTACAGCTATACAGCTCTGTCTTCCTTTTCTGTGTTTATTGGTCATTCATCAGTTATCTAACACATGCAGTGTGTAAGCCATTCCATATCACTGGCCTTAACATGTGAGAGGATATTAACTATGAACAATATGGTATGCAGTTGCCAAAAAATGAATCCAGGTTGGATGGCTCCAACATGCATATACAGTTCTTTTGGGCATAGCATAGCTAAGGTACTGTCATGGCAGGAACAAGGGTACGTTCTCTTTTCGGGGGACAAAGCTCAGTTACTTTTATGACACAAACAAGAAGTCTGAAGTCTGAAACTGCAATGTGTATCATCACTTTCTAACTTTTGTGTTTAATGATTTACCAGTACAAAGGTATGGCACTAAACTGAGACCATCAGGAAACATCAGTATTCTTCAGAGGTATGACTGTGTGTATCGTTCATGCCTGAGGCCTACTAATTACTAACAAAGCAAAATAAGTGTCTGGTGTCACATCTCCACCACTATTTATTTGCGTACTGTACCAAGTTAGGAAATACAAGAATATGCCATAATATTATTGAAGAATACACTCTAGGTTCAAGACTTACCTTGCAAATTCAGCAGTTGACACACCTTTAGTTCAGGGCTGACTCTATCTGATATAAGCAGTACACAGCCAATACATAGGGAAATAAAGGTTGTGTAAGTTGCCTGGCATCAATTTTACTATATGTATGTGAGAAGGAGAAAAGGCATTAGGTCTCTATGTGGTCAGTCAATGTGCTATGCATTGTCTTTTAGCCAAAGCAAGGTCATACTGAGCATGCCTGTGTCTGTCTACAAGGATATCAGCTGGGGGCTTCTCCTCTGAGTCCTCCTCTGACTTTGGCTGTGGGGACCTAGGTATTGGTGGGGGGATGTGTGTCCCTTCCCCTTGCTGATCCTGCTGCAGCTGTTTTCACAGGATCAGAATATGGAGCATAGAGCTTATTGTGAATATTTGTGTACATGTGTGTGGATTATACTACAGGGCTCCACCGGATATATCTAGGCACTGGAATGGTGACTTCAGAAGCCAAAACTCATGCTCTATGATGTTTCTAGTTTGAGCATGTGCCTCATTATGGCATTCATCTGTGTGCGTGTGTGTGTGTGTGTGTGTGTGTGTGTGTGTGTGTGTGTGTGTGTGTGTGTGCACTTTTGATGGGTATCATCAACCGTGGTTCCAGGGCATAGCCACTATCCCCCAGTAAATGGCCCCATGGAATGTTCCCCCTGGTAAACATCTGGTACAGCTGTGATGTGTGCCCGATATGGGAGTCATGATAACTGCCAGGGTTGCCAGCACATGCATTCAAGATAATTCCCTGAGCATTACACACGACTTTGCAGTTTACGGAGTGGTATCACTTGTGGTTAATAAGGATTCTACCTTGCTCACCCGGTGGCACCTTAATGTGTACATGAGTGCAATCTATGGCACCCAGTACTTCAAGGCAGTGCACTACATGGTAAAACAGTTCCATATTGCTGGCCCTCTCCTCAGAACTATGGGGAAAAATATGTGCTCACTGGCATGTATGAAGATATCATCCAGAAATTGGTGGACGATCCTGAAGGCTGATGCCTGTGGCACACCCATCATGTCCCCAGTTGGTCTTTGAAGAGTACCAGTAGCTAATACTCTATGGGCTACACATACCTTAGTTTCCACTGTGATGGGTTCCCATCAGTTGGCTCTGGCTCTGATCTGAGGGTAACAGAGCTCACAGAATTTATGTAAGGTGTCCCTGTCCACCTTGTAGCACTCTACAATCTCCAGCTCATGTGGTACCTGGAAAGTTACCCTGGACCTGAACATGCTTCTTCTTCTCAGCCTATGGGTACTGTCAGCAGCATTGGCTTCAGTCTCTAGCACATACAGATGTAGAATAGCTGCAGCAGCCCCTAGCAATGTGTCAGTTAAAATTTCCTTGTCTCTACTCCAATGGTATTGAAGGACTGAGGAAAAAAACAGAATGGAGGCTACATGGATGCTTTATACATTATTGAATAGCTCCACCATGATGGATTGGTTGATTAACATGCAATTCACCTGCATATGCTGTAATTAGCATCTATCACCTGTTGCTTGCTTATTAGTGCACTGTGTGCACTGCTGAACACCTCTGTGCATCTTCACATAAATAAGGTAAGCATAGGCAAAACTGATATTTGTTTCCTTTATTCTCATGATATCGCACAAACATGGACCATACATGTGCTGCACAGGAATAGTTACATAATAGTTACATAACAACCCAGAGTAACCTGCCATTCATTCCTTTGTTTCTTTTGGTTGCACTAAGCGCCATATCGCACAAACAATGGCAAAGAAAACAAAATAATTAAATCGGACAGAGACCACACATTTTAACAACCAAATAATGAGAATGACACAAAACTTAGGAATTGTGCACTGCTGACATGCACTTTCACCCTTCACAGCCCTACATGTTCACCTCTGCAAATGTAACCTGTTATACACTCCCCTGATGTCAGCATTCACTGTTGTCATGCATTCAACACGAACACTGTGGAAGTGTCTACACAAAGTGAACATCCCTACATGGTTACTCTTTTTTGATTCTCAACAATTCTAATGAGTTTTGACCTCATTTGCATCTTCACCATGCTGACAGCCTGGAATCTATACAGTTAGTAACTGTGTAGATAGGGAAACTGCAAGGGAGTAGTAAACACAAGAGAGGGTATTACTTTGCCTAGATATCTGTGCAGAGAAATACACATTTTAATAAAATGAGACTTTAATCCATCAATTACATAATGCATATGCTTACATTACAGTATAATAGTCTGTTTCATGACATTTAAACATTTTAGCAGCCTGCATTACTATGAGTATATTCTTCATTTGGAGGCGGGGAGCAAAGCTGCACCTATGTCATTGCACTTAGAAAGGTATTTTTATACTTGTTACTCTGATTTGCTGGCATCCACAATGTGTAATTAGGTAATAATATGTGTGGTTTTACATGTTAAGGTCAGTTCTGTACAAATTTAAGAGCTGTTGCTTGCTCTTGTTTCTATGTTGACTGCTTTACGTGGCTGTATTTGGAAAGTTTTGGAACACATGGCCAACACGAAAACGGAGTATACACAGTTGCTGTAGAGGTTGTTGAATGTCTCCACCATGTTGGCTTGCTTCATTAGCATAAAATTCAGCTACATATGCTGTAATTTGTATGGCACAAATGTTTCCATGTTTGTGCGTGATTGTGCACCACTATGCAGAGTTTACTGAATCTAAAACTTTTCACGACCATGTTTGCATCCTGATGCAGTACGCACATGGTCAAAATTATCATGTAGGTTTTATTGAATACCCCTGACTGTGTGAACAGTATATATTTTACTGTGTTCAAGGACATTTTGGTGTATTGATTTGCAAAGGAGCAACAGACATATGCCTCAGCATTAAATATTTTTTCAATTATCATTATGGAGCACTTAAATAATGTTTGACAGCTCTAAGCCGATATCAGAGCTGTTAAAAAATAAACTGGAAGCAAAGTGATACTCCATAATAATTACATTGAGTGAAATGGAACATAGAAGTGGGAGAGTTCTTAAAGATGCATTTATAGGTGGAGTCCTGCAAAAAAACTAGTGTATGTTTGAGGATTCACCAATTACTGTCTGGTAATCCTGAGCTCAGAATTTACAGATCTCTACAGGATTCAAACTTCAGAGCAGAATGAGTCAACAGCAAGTGTCATTGGTCCGCATTACTGGGGACATGGTAAAGGCAAGAATAATTACATTATATCTTCATGGTTAATGGTCAGAAATATGACTTGCAATCATAAAAACTGTTGAAAGACATTATATTTGGTTTGTATTTTATGTCTTCCATGTAACTGTCTATTTTTTTTTGTTGCATGTGAAATAATGTTTTGGCTTAGAAAACGTGTGCCTCCCTCATGTACCATGAGTGCCTTCAATCACTATGGCTCATCCCTCTGAAGGTTGCTCTAATTGTGGTCACATTGCCTGATGCTGTGTGCAATGGCTGTGTTGTCATTTAATTTTGTTTTAGCACTGCTTACCCTGCTGTCTGTGGATTATCAGCCACCCCCAAGGCAATGAGCTCATTTATTCCTCATCACTGGGGTGAAGGTCAACCAGGATGGGTCATAATTCAGACAGCCATCAAAGATGGTATGAGGGTTTTTAGTTTAGTCCTATGTTTCACAATGGAATCTCAACTCACAGAGAGGAAGGGGAACATACAATAGATTTACCATGTTGGGTGTCTTTCACTTCCACGGAGAACATTGCCAGCCATCAGCCCTGGATTTCTTTTAACACAGAGTTGTTTCCCTGGTCTTCATCTGAGAAATCACACAGCAAGGAAAAAAAACACTGAACAGTTCAGGGACATTTTGGTCTATTGATCTGCAGAGGAGCAACAGACATATGCATCAACATTACATATTTTTTAATTATCATTGTGCAGCACTTAATGTTTGACAGCTCTACGCAGATATCAGAGCTGTTAAGAAATAAATTAGAAGCAAATTAGTTACATTGAATGAAATGGAGCATATTTTCTGAGCACACAAATCCCTCCCCAGGATGTGCTGAGCAGGACATGCTCCTTCATTCCTGTCCCTCCCTGTTTGGCTCCTCCTTTGACAGGGCTGTTTTTTAAATTTCGGTCACCTGGTTTGCAGTAAAGATTACATCCTCTGCCCCATATAGCCAGGCTTGTGCTGTCACTTAATTGGTGCCTGATCATGTTTACCCTGGACCTTCATTTGGGAAGGGGAGATTTCCAAAAGGAATGTAATGGACAGAGAGGATATGTCTTAAACATGCTGGCCTCTTATATGGTAACATGCAGCCAGTGGAGACAGCCACCTGTAACTCTCACCACCTACAGTGCAATCTTTGGCATAAGTGGTATCTGTGTGTGTGAGTGTGTGAGTGTGAGTGTGAGTGTGTGTGAGTGTGTGTGTGTGTGTGTGTGTGTGTGTGTGTGTGTGTGTGTTGTGCTGATGTCCATCTGCTTGCCTTATAGTTGTACACAGCACTGATTCTGTGATGTAAACCTATACAGATTCATAAACTTTCTTGCAGTGAGTGCCTCACAGTATATTCATAGTATATGCATGTTTACCAAATTGTTGCATGCTGTTCCCCATGTGAGTTGGATCCTATATAGCTTATTACAGTAGAACACCATAATAAGTGTGAGATATGTAGGTTGGAAACCTAATAAGTAAATAGTATTTTACTTGGATGACTGTTTTGCTCTGTCAGTACATACCTGTCCTTGCATCTGCATGTTCATAGGTTCATAGGTAGGTACTTAGGCTTTCGGCCTTGGGGCCTGTATAAGCCTAGCCAAAAAGGTTCCCTGGCTTTCGCCACTGAAGAAAATTATTTTCCTGTGCCCCTGTCAAGCAGTGCTGTAGAAATGATCCCCGGGGTGAATTTTCTATTTCCCATCCAGTCGTCAAGGTTTTCCTTAAAGAGGGCCAATGAGGAGCTTTGCTTGACATGAATGGGTAGCTTGTTCCATGCAAGTCAGCTAAAAAAATATCCTGGAGCTGATGGTTGCATTGTTATGCATTGATACATGACTGAAAATTGTTCAGCACAATTTTCAGTCATGTATCTATATGCTTTAAACATAGAGTATCTGTAGGTTAAAACCATCAATAAAGATGATGGAAGTCTAAAAATATTGTATACACAATACTCCAGTTCATTCCATCATCTTTTGACTTTGGCACAGAGCATGCTGCTCAAGTTATGTGCAGTCTTTTTGTACAGTTTCACCGATAACCCAGTTTTTGTTTTGACTATAGTTGGACCAGGAAAATAATGCTATAGTGCCACTTCTGTGACACTTCTGGAACATACCTTTCAATCACTTAAAATATGGCTGCGCACTCAGATGTTAATGTTTAAGTTTGTATCTGTTCCATTGCTCTGATTTGACATGAAACAGCTCCAAATTTTACTCTTTCATAGAATGAATTGTATAGCCAATGAGAGAGAGTCTTGTTGGAGCTTGTCAGGTAAAAATGGACCAATAGCAGACAAGCCTGCAATTTAGTTCTACAGTGATCTTTTGGGGGAAAATGGTACAGCTGAGTGCTGAAGACATTGCAAAACCATGTTTGGTATGGATCTGGTTATTTATTTATCTGTCTAGTCATTTATTTGAATTTGTTTACCAGGAAAGTCCGACTGGGTACATTGCCCATTTTCAGTGGAGGCTGATGGAGTAAAATTTCAAGAAATAATAAATGCACAATATTACAAAGTTTAAACAAGCTCTAAATGAGATGTGTGAAATATTACACAATGATATAAAATGTAGTAATTTCTAGGAAGTGATATTGAGTCATATTACAGAACATCACTGATGCAGGAAGTTATCAGTATAAATGAAATATCACTAAACAGTAGAGTATCAACATTTTTAGCTAAAGTAGTATCTATATGCATGCTGATATGTAAGTTGATCAGAGAATAATAAAGTATGCATTTCTCATGGAAGGGGTGCAATAAACTCAGATCAGTAAGACAGATAAAGTCAGTAAGAAGGTGAAATAATGAATATTTGGTAGTTTTTATCCTGGAGATTCAGAACATTTACATAGCATGCAATGATTTACATATAGTTTTAGGTTGGTCTTAAAAGCAAGGAGATTGTTTATTTGTTTATCGTAAAGGGAATGCTGTTCTATAGTTTAACTATTCTTACTGCATATAAGGAGACCCCATGAGAGTTGAGAGTTGCTCGATTTTAGGGATTCTATTAGTTTTTTGGTACTTTGACTGAAGGTTCCTTTTAAGCTCATACCATTTTATTGTATTTCTTATGGCTGGGTTGTTTGCGGTATGGTGTAATATTTAATTTGCATTATGAACTGCGTATATGATAGGTGATGGACTGATGTGGCAGTTATAGCCAGTTCATGTCCTGCAGGGGAATACAGTGAGGCATTCAGTTCAGAGATTGGGTGCAAATGTGCTTATTTTATTATAGCACTGTTCAAGCTTGTATATAACTTGCACATAGTTACTTGGCGAGTAATTGTCAAGTTCATTTGGTGTATATGTATTTTCTGTGCATGTGTATGCATGTGTTCATGCATGCACTCAGGGAGAGGGCATAGGTCTACATGCCAAATGTCCCTAGTTTTGCAGAACACCCAGATTTTGGTTCATATTTTTCCCTTGTCCATCATAAAACATTTTCATTTTCTGGTAAATGACAAAATCTGGTCAGTCATTAAACTGTCATACTTCCTATTGTTCAGAAAATGCATGCTGATACAACACCTGCTGTTCTATTAACTTTTTAATGAATTAGAGTAATATTTAAATTGTCCCCTTTTTGACCCTTTGTCACTTTATCATTTTTGCCTTTGTTTAGAGTTCTTGATCAAAGAAGATGAGAGGTATTTTGGTCCAATTCTTATAAAATGTGTGGTTTTCTAGCAAATTGTTGTGGATTGCATTCATTAAATGATGGCAGACATACAAGTTTCAGACTTCATATCTTTCAAAAAATGTTTCTAATGCAAAGCTTATTATTCTAGTGACTTTTTAAGGATATTAGAAAATATTTAAAAACTATCCCTAATTTTGTGTCTTTGCGTCAATGATTCTTGAGCTAAGATGTTGAGGGGGTGGGGGAGGAGGTTTGGGTGCCATGAGAACACTATAGTTCTGAAAGCAGTGACCTTGCGAGGGTAAGGTGGTTCACGCAGCCTATCTTGACCTCGCTGAGGCTTTCAACACCATCCCCCATTCTGGAATTATAGCTAAACTCACTAAACTAGGTATAAATCCCTATGTCACAAGATGGGTTGCCAACTGGCTCACTGAAAGAACCCAGACTGTAAAAGTTGCAGACTCCAAATCTGACTTCAAACCAGTGACAAGTGGAGTACCACAGGGTTCAGTCTTGGGACTTCTCCTGTTTGGTATCTACTTCTCTGAAGTACAGGCTAACACAGAAGACCTCTGGCTAATGAAGTTCACAGATGATTGCAAACTAGCCATAGTTGAGTCCCCAAATAATGTGGACATCCTACAGAAGGGCCTCACTGAGACAGATGCCTGGTGTCAGAGGCATGGCCTCAAGCTCAATGCCAAAAAGTGCATTGTCATCCCCTTTGGTAAAAACTCTGTACCCATGAACTACCACATAAATGGCAGCCTACTTAATGCCAAATGTGTGATAAAAGACCTTGGGACCATGGTGGACAGTAGTCTCTCCTTTGATAATCACATCGCCGCAGTTGTCAGGAAATCCTTCTATGTGGCACACCTCATCACAAAAGGGTTCTCATCCAGGAAAAAAGAGGTCATTGTTCCCCTCTACTCGGCACTCATTAGACCCATTATAGAGTACAATGCCCCTTTTGAAAATTACCTCACAAGACATCTGCAGCAGCTGGAAAGGCCTCAGAAGTACCTCACAAAGAGGATTACTGGCCTCAAACAGATGCCCTATACTGACCATATCAAAAAACTTCAGCTTTACTCTGTAGCATATCGCCTACTCCAAGTAGATCTCTGCCTAACGTATAAAGCTATGTTAAACCCAGAGCTGTTGGACATGCTACACCTAAAGAAATCCCAATCCCTCTGAGCTACATGCTCTAGGGACCTAAACCTTGTCACCAAAATAAACAGGACATGCTGGAGGGATAGATTATTATCCCAGAGACTTCCTATACTCTGGAACAAGCCACCCATCTATGTCAAGCAAAGTTCCTCATTAGTACTCTTCAAGAAAAATCTTGATGAGTGGATGGAAAATAGGAAATACACCCCAGGGATCACTTCTGTGGCTCTGCTCGACAGGGGCACAGGAAATTAACTTTCTTGGGTGACATAAGCCAGGGAACCTTGTTGGCTAGGCTTACTTAGGCCCTTGAGCTGATTGCCTAGTACCTACCTATCAACTTATGAACCTATGAAATTAATTTCTGGGCCATTATTTATTATTCATTTGATCTCAAGCAAACATTTGTGATTTACATAACCTTATAAGTGGCTATAATTGATGGCCACGTGTATGTGTGTGTGTGTGTGTGTGTGTGTGTGTGTGTGTGTGTGTGTGTGTGTGTGTGTGTGTGTGTGTGTGTGTTTCTGCAGAGGGCAAACCTCTCAATGGTCCCCAATTCTGCCACATTTTTGTTCTGTTCTTCATAGAACCTGTGGTTTCCTGCCAAATGTTTGTCAACTGTAGTCACTAATTAATGCCTGACATCTGAGTTTCAGATCCTTCAGAAAATCCTTTCTAAAGTAAAAACTGTTATGCTAGCAACTTTCTAAGTGTACAAGAAAAATATTTAAATTATGCTCCTGATTTTATGTCTTCATCCTTGAGTCTTGAAGTAAGAGATTGAGAAGGCATGTGAGAGTTGCAGTAGGTTGCACTGCATGGTTCTGATAGCAGTGTACTGAAATACATTTGTATTCCATTAGTTATGTATTTTTGTCTTTATTCATTCAGTTGATCAAAGCAGACAGCTGAGGTGTACAAAGTCATATGTGTTTGTAATTGATGGTCATGTGTGTGTGTGTGTGTGTGTGTGTGTGTTATACACTGCATTTTTTTCCTAATCTCATGATGTGCAGAATTGAAAAATGCAGTTAGCTTTTTCTGATTGTGTATTATTGCAGATGTTTCCTGGACGCTCACAATGACATGCATCTTACTGTAGTCATGCACTGGCTTTAATGATACAAAACAAAGTAATATTAACAATGCCTATGCCTTTCTTTTTTCTGGACTAGATAAAGTGAATCCTCTAAATATTGACTGGAATCACAATTGTTTCTGTAAGATTTGCAATTTCAGAAACTTCAGAGAAGACAAAATGTGTTTTGAGTTTCTGAAAATATTTCACCAAGTAGAAAATAAATGCTCACCTGATACATAGGTTTAGGAAAGCCATTCTAAGTATTCTTACATTTTAAGATGTTAGTAAGCATGTAATGTGAGACCATATTTCCTTTCTGAAACAAATTATGAGGTATTATTCTGAAAAATTAATAAAACAAAGAAGAAGAAAAAAAAACAAGAGTATCAACCTTTATTTAAGGCATGAACAGCAGCACAAACAGAAGAAAACATTCAACATAGAGCTTGTAATGAATTTTCTGTGTTGAATAATCTGAAAACATCAGAAAACATGATGGATATACTTTCACTTTTAGCAATATGATTTAATCTAACCAGATATTTAGAGCCACATCTGATAATAAATGAGGATTGAATTGCTCTAATGAAACTCAAGATATTTTCATTTATACATTTCCACTTTGGCTTGCCTTATTCTTCAGTTCCTCATGTAAGACCCATCAAGAGAAATTGTTGCCTATCATAGTATTTCTCTGTTTGCAAGATCCTGTGTTTGCAGGAGTGGAAGGCACATAGCCATCTTTACATACACAGATGGGTGTTGCCATACTGTGAGTCGAAACACCAATGACTGCGTGGACTGACTGCAGGCAAGCAGTGCTTCGCAGAATGATCATCTCCATGTGACACTTTGGTGCTAGTTTTTGGTTTAGTTGGTTATGCACCCTTGCCTGGTCGCTGCTGTTTTTTAGTAGTATGTCAGAATGTATTTGGAGATACAAGCAGGATTTAGAACAGTAGCCTCTTTGATTCTTCTACTTTTGAAACATCTTCACTATAAAGCCGTTAAGAAACTTATGTTTTTTCTCTCCATGAGACAAAAAAATGACTCTTTAGTGTTCAGTCTAACACCCCTAACTTGATCCCAAATCAATTCTGAATAACTGTTCCTAACCCCAAACTCAAATTATCATGGTGCTGAAACTTAAGAACAAAAAGTACAATGTAGTTGTATGTTACAGAGACAGACAGACAGGCAGACAGTTACATTCTATCTGTATGCGTTTATTGTAACATTCAGTTTCAGAAACCAGTATTATAAAATGAATGTCTTACAGTAACATGTCAGTGTACTAACATATATATATATATATATATATATATATATATATATATATGTGTGTGTGTGTATATAATATATATATATATATATATATATATATATATATATATATTTATATAGGTGTTTACTTCTATGTGTATATAGATATTTTATATATATATATATATATATATATATATATATATATATATATATATATAGATAGATATATAGATAGATAGATATGTATATATTTATATAGGGGTCTACTTCTAAATTTCAAAGTTTCAACACATCGACATTCTTATGGTTGAAACCATTAGATCGAAGTTCTGAAACTTTGAAATGTTTAAATGGAGATTGCCATGCAGCATGGAATGGTATATTTACAGTTTTCCTCGCTGTAGTCTGATCTTGAGTTGTTGCATTTAATTAGTAGGGGGTGTGGGGGAAGCAGGAGAGCTTGTCCCCCTGCAAAATCAAATCATAAAAAAAAAAGACTTTTTTTGTTTTTATTTTTTTATTTAAATTTTGAAGTTTCAAAACTTTGATCTTATAGTCTTAACCATAAGAAAGTTGACATTTTGAAACTTCAAAATTTAGTAGACCCATACATACACATATATATTATGTACATATAGTATATGTATATATATATATATATACATATATATATATATATATATATATATATATATATATATATATATATATATGGGTCCCCTTCAGAATGCCGAAATTCAAAACTTCGAAACCCATATGATTGCAGACCATATGTTCAACGTTTTGAAATACTGACATTCTAAACATGAAATCGGATACAGCGCAGACCAGGAGATTTCCCTTGTTCTCGCTGTAATGCGATCTCGGAGTTGTTATATTTAAGTAGGGGGGGTTGTGGGGGGTGCAGGGGCTTCGCTATACACAGTTTAATGTGTGTTTTTTATTTTTACGGGTCTAGTTCACATTTTCGAACATTCAAATGTTCGACAATATGGTCTTGGCCATATGAATTTCGAACATTTGAGCGTTCGGTTATGTGAAGTAGACCCATATATATATATATATATATATATATATATATATATATGTGTGTATATATATATATATATATATATATATATATATATATATATATATATATATATATATATATATATATATATATATATATATATATATAGATATATATGTGTGTAGGTTTACTACCAAAATGTGGAAAATTAAAAGAATTTTCCACCCTTTGAGCAGCTGAAACTGGTAATAATGAATTACCAAAATTTCTGTAATGGTAACATGAACACCGGAAGTTCCAATGTCGAAAGTCTGTGTTACAGGTAACATTTTGTGCCCCCCACACCCCCTGCATATTATATATTCCAACTCTGAGATTGCACTATAATGAGAAAAGGGTACATTTCCCGATCTCCACTGTAGTGCAGTCTGTTACCAGAACATCGATTCCACATTAGTGAATTCACACTACAATTCGCTAACGTGGATTTGAACATTTTTCTTCCCAGCTTCACGTAAATGCCAATCTAAATGTTGATAGCAAATCATATATATATTAGTAGCTTTGAGATCATGTTTTATTTCAATAACTGTTTACATCTATCATTCTATACAGTTATTGTAACATCAGCTCTTAACTAATCATTATTTTTAATATAAATTTTGTGCACTTTTTACCATAAGCAAATTATGTTAAGCTGGTGGTGAGGAGTCTGTCTTTAATATCCTCAAATAATGTCACCTCAGAGATTGGCAGACGTACAAGAGTCATTTGACACAGTTTCATATTACAAATACTACAGCCATGAATCCTAGGAGATTACTTATTTTCTTGATTCGCTTGTGATGAACAGGCATATGCTTCCATCTGCTGCCACCAGTTTAAAATGTGATTGGAAAGCAATAGACTAAGCAGTAACTCATGAAAAGAGTGAAGCCAACAGATGACAAATCACCAAACTTAGCATCTGCCCTTACACATTAACACCAGCCATAAGTTTTGAAATTGAGAAATAAAGTTCTTTACCTGAAGTAAATAAGTGAAGCTTTACAGTTTGCAAAATAAAACATTCAAACACCTATAAACATCCACAAAGAATATACAAAATATATTTACATAAATAGATAACACATAGGAAAACATTATTTACAAGCATATGTGGAATTATCACTACAAAAAGATGGATACATACTTCATTTTCTGTCTATCTCTGATTTTAAGTACAAACAACAGTTGTACAGTGTCGTAAGAAGATGGATTCCAGATTCAGTTCTGTCCAGGAATGCAATCCACTTGATACTTCATCAATAAGGCAGTAAGTAATTGGTTAATAGTTTTGCTGTCTATTAAAAAGACAGACCACAACAAAATTTCTTGTTTTCCTTCAGTCTAAGTGAACATTTTAGTTTTCTCTTTTCACAGTCTTTTACTCTAGGTGGAGCATCCAAATAAAATAATGCATTCTTTAATCCCCTTGACACTGCAGATGTGTGTGGTTTTGAGACACAGATTTAGTTTCAATTTCTAACAATTTTGTTACTCTTTCACTGATTTTCTGTGAAAAATTCATTTATCTTAGCATAATATAGCTTTTTGTATGATTTACTGGAAGACAATTGCCACATTTACTCAACTTGTTACTTTTCTTTTCTGAAAGCAATTATATTTTATTTAATTATATAATATATATAGTACCACTTCTCTACGTAGCTGATGCATGTATGTTTAAAATGGAAGCTGAAACTGTTATATAAGATTGGACTGAGGCCCACAGAGTCCCAGACCACAAATGAGCATGACATGAACTTGAGCAAGGCCTTAAAGACATTACATCCATGATTACTAAACTTTATTTTTCCAGTTACTAAGTAGCAGTTATAGGAATACCTCTCAGTATTTGGACTGTTTAACCATTATGATTATATGTAATGTAGCACAGTTTGACCATCCTCTTAAAATTCTGTGATGTGTTAAGGTTCTTAGGTAAATGCAGTCCATCCCAAAGGAATATCCCAGATGTCAACCTGCAAAACTATCAGAAGTTGTAACAGGTCCAGGGTTTGACTAGTTGGCTAGGCAAACCTTTATTTTTTCCTTTTCTCCATTATGCTGATAAATGTTTTTTAACCAACTAACCTATTTGTTCTCCCAAAGAGAACAGACAGAGTATGTTTGGAATGCTACCATAACACTGGAGGACTTAAGTTTCTTTGTTAATGAGGTGCCCTTATTCATCTACCTCAAGGCTGTAAGATATGCTGCGACCTGAGAAGAGACTTCAGACATACGTTAGTGCATCCACCTTTCCCTGTTGGCATACTCTGCCCTATTCATTATTAAAATGCCAGTGATTAGCTGTCTGATCCAAGGAATACCAGCATTCCTTCAACAACCCAGTCCTTCCTTCCTTCCTTCCTTCTTTCCTTCCTTCCTTCCATGACTAGCCCTCCAATTGCCAGAACTTGACTTCAGTTTGTGTCATTGGCAGTGAGGGCCTATTCTCTGTCAGTGGGACAGTCAAGTAAAAACTGGTTTTGTAATCTTACATACAGGCTTACAAAAGAAGCCATTTTGTACTTCTTCCCTCCAAGTGGAGTAACTAGTGGAGTTTGTCAGAAACAGGTACTCATGCTTTCATGACTGCCAGTAGAAAAAGTCAGGGTAGTCTATTTGCAAACAGTGCTATATTGGTGGTATAGATGTATAAGGGGAAGGGCAGCTTCTTAGTCTATTCAGACAGTTATGTGAACTCCAGGCAGATGCAGACAAATGAATGTGAGTGGTCTCCGAATACCAGGAAGTGTTGTTTTTCTCACTTATATGCCAACATTTCAGCAGTGCCACATTAGATAAAATAAAAATATTCTGAAGATATTTTCTGATGGAATTCTGATGGAGTGACATCAAAGCAGAAATGAGAAAGAGATGGCACAGCCGATATTATAATCACAGTGTGTATAATTTTATATCGTGTCTCTAAAGGTATCAATTGTAGGCAAAGAAAGGAGCATTTTACACTTGATTCTTAAAACCTCCCTCATAAAGATATCCTAGATGGAATTCACAGAATTTCTGCTAAAATGGCTTTTGAGAGGGAGAACATTCTATCTATCAATAGCAGAGGAAATGATTCAATGTACATATATGTGACAACATAATTTGTACGTTTAGCCTTATTCATAGGTATGTATATATGTCTTATGTCTGGTTTACTTTACACTCTTGCACAGCAAGAAAGTAAACCAATGAAGCTGGTAATGAAGCTGGTAACATTGTATCTCATATTTCGACATTTATTCTGTATTTATGAGTAACAAATATTACATTAAATAAAGTTAGAAGGTCAATAGGAAAAATAATTTTGAATTTCATTTAGTAGAGGTACAGTTGTAGCCTGCAGGAAATCTCTCTTTACGGGGCAGTTTGCCTAGATCTGGAAATTGTGTATCCAGAAATGTAATGTACTCCTGAAAATAAGTAGGAACATGGGAGCAAAGGAACAATAGTATGCAAGCAGTCATGGTGATTATAGGATACCTAATAGTATGCCAGTACCTTTAAGTATACACATTTAAAGATCAATCTTGCCACCTTTTTCAAGCACTTCATAACGTTCACCTTCCAAACTCTGCAGGGCTCTATATGATAACCCTAGTGTAAATTTGTCTCTACCCATCCAGGCATCAAAACCATTCTTAAAGGTACATAAAACAAACAAACAAAAAAAAAACACCACAGGGGCTCATTGCCAGGATGGAACCAGAAATCGGAAACTTAATTAACTGTAAAAGTAATAAGGCAAACTCAAACTCAATTAATTTTATTAACACCAAAAAGAACCCACTTGTAAGCCTTTCGTCCAAAAAATCAGGACTTCATCAGAGCACAGGGTGAGGCAAAACAGTCAAGATTTAAACAAAATTCAACCAATCAAAAGTTCAAACCATAATAAAATGATTAGTCCAATTAAAACAGTTAAAAGGTACATTTAAATTAAAGTACACAAGTGGATATTTGAAGGTGGAAAGTAAACAAAGTGTATTTTCATCATATAGTCATCATATTTGCTTCAAAACAGCAACAGCAAACAGGAAAATAATAAGAAGGTAAAATGTTGGCTGAATATTGATTAAAAACATCATAGTATAAAACAATGTAAAACAAACCCAGTGATTACAAAGTTAGTGATTTTAGTGTTGAACAGCCTTAGTTTTTAAAACACTAGTAATAGAAATTTTGTCATTTAAACATGACTTTTGGGTAGCATTTATGTATAGCTGCCATACTAACTCCCTGTGTTCTAAGTGGGTCTTCCAGTTACCACCTCTAGGTGAAATATATACATTGCCAATAACCCCAGATTTAAATTTCATACCATCTTTGATTGAGCAAGTGTTAGTGTGTTTATACAGGGCATTCTTTACGTCCATCTTTCTGATATCATATAAATGTTCATAGACCCACTTTTTTATGGCATGTTTGGTCTTCCCTGTGTAAAAACTGGAACATGAAACACAAATTGCAATATATACAACAACCATAGATTCACAATTAGCCCAAAAAGAAGGACGCAAGGGTCTACCTTTGTAAGTTAAGGTATAGGTATCGCCATCCCACAAGTAGCTACAGTAATGGCAAGCTCCACATCTCCAGCTGCCTGGGGTAATGGTATTATTACAGAAAGCTTTTCCTGAAAGTTCAAAAACTGCTTTTTAAGTTGTAAGCCATCTTATGTGTAAAGCAGGGTGTACTACCAAGACACTCAAGCAATTTTGAATCCATTTTAAAATGTTCCAGTTATTGTAAATAATTTGTTTAACATCCCCGCTAATAGAAAAAAATGAACAAGCATGGGAATATGTATAGTTCCAGCCTCACCACCATGTGTGTTGAGGGAAAAAAAAAAAACAGAAACTAGTGATCTTAAAACTTCATTGATGAGAAATTTTTGTTATGAGGATCATTTGTCTGTGATGAATAAAGGCTTGTTGCTTTGAAACACTATCTGGGTTTCATGATTTTTGGAAATAATTGTGACTGAGCTCATCAATGATGTTTTATAATCACTAGTTTTGCTGTTAGAACTGTACCTCAAAATCATGACCCTAGAAAACTCTTATTCTTCTGTGTGATGTTATCATTAGCTGTGTGTATTTCTTCTTGTCTACTCTCCCAATAATACTATACCTTTAATCCTACTTAACATATGATGTGGGTATCCCCTATGTAGGAACATACTAATCAACTTGCCCACTTTTATTACAAACAGTAAATTGTCAGATATCATTCTAGATAATCTAAAAATTTGGCCTTTAACGAAATTTTTTTTTTTTATTCTAGGATGACTACTGTTGTAGTGCAAGCAGGAATTTGTGAAGGTGGATTTCCTGAAAAAATTTGAAAATAAACCCCCTCTCAGATTTTTGTATGGTAACATCCAAATAGTTCAACACATTCACAGAGCAGGTACTAGTGGAAAAAGTCAGTGGTCTCATTAATATAGTTGATAAAGCTGTTCAACATAATCATGTCTCCAATCCAAAATATACAGATGTCATCCAAAAAACAGAAATATTTCATCCAGTACTGTGAAAAAAGGGAATTTAAGACATGCAAAGTTTCCCATTTCCACAAGACCATATTGGCAAAGATGGGAGCACAAGCTGCCACATAGCTACACCTGTAAGTTGCTTGAAATATTCCCCCTCAAAAAACAAGAAGCTGGTTAATAGCAACTCCACGAGGTCCACAAATAAATAAATTATCCCAATGTCTAGGAACTCTCAAGACATGAGGGCTTCTCTAAACCATAGTAAACCCACCTGATGGGCAATACCCCCAAACAAATCAACCAAGTCAATGGTTACAAAACCTAGATCACAGTGTCAGGATTCAGGTGATACACTATGTAAAAATCTCCACAAGTCCTTTGATATATTAGGTTGGTAAGTGGAAAGGGGCTTCAAAGACTCGTGTAAAAAAACAGCAAGGCGATGTATTTTAGACGCTTCTGGTGAAACAATTAGTTTCAGTGGGGGATACGAGGAGGTTTTGTGAACATTTGGGATCCCAAAGACGGAATATACTCTGGGGTGTTTAATGGACAAAAACTCGTATTTGTCTCTGGTGATGACACCTTGAGCCAATGCATCATATAAGAATAAATTGTTTTTCTTATAAGCAATGTGTATCTCATTAAGAGTGTCTACACTGTATTTGGTGTCATCATAAAGCAAATCCAACATTTTTGCAAAGTATAAAGTACTGTCCATCAAATGGTTCCCCCACCATTGTCTGGTTTCATAATTCATAAGGATTTATCCTTAGAGAACTCTTTTAAAAGTACAGACTCAGTCTTGCTCAGGTTATAATATTTCCTACTATTATTTTCACAAAGTTTATGAAGTTCATTTTCACAAACCCTGTCAAAAACATTTATAATGGGATGCATGGGAGGACTGAACATACTGGGAGTAGGAACCACTAAAGAAGAATCACTTCTATTTAAAAAACAAGCCACATTCAATTTCCTCACAAATAGTTTCAGTTCAATAACTAAATCAACAATATCAGGTTCACTGTAAGGTAAAATGGTAAAACCTTTTGAAACAAAGGGAAATGATCCAATGTAACCTTAAGGTAACTGTAATTAAAATATGATAATCATTGTATGTCAATATAAGTCCATTCAAGCAGATTGAGATCGTTAGTTCTACTATCTCCTGGATCCTTTCCTCTTCCCCTGACCTGTTGTAAACTTGTTTCAAACAGTTTCAGTCCTTGAAAAAGTGAGAATTGGCTGTTTCTCATTCTGGAGATAATAGGGGTGGGTTGTCTTCCTGAAGGGCTGGTAATAACCTGGTCAGAGGTGAAGAGTCATTCTCCGGTAAAAAAACACTCCTCTGTACCATGATTAGTGGTGTTAAAACCACAATCTTTGACTCCCACTGAAGAGCGGACCCTGTCTTCAAGTCCACCCTCTGGAACAGTGTTGTTAGAATTCAAAGAACCTTTATTTTCAAAGTTAACAACAGACACCCGGGGGAAGAGGGTATGCTTTTCCACGAGCATAATCCCTGGCATCTCTGTCCAGCTTTTTCTGTTTCCTAGAAAGCTCTTTACCCTCTTAAAAAATAGAATTATAATTGTCCAAGTTAAATTAAAAAAGTAAGTCATTATAGATACTACAATCCAAAATATCCAAATCATGAATAATAGAGGCAATCTCTTTATTGTTATGTTTAACCAAGAGTCTCATCATTACAACACCACAGTTAACCAAAACATTGGTAAAACTCACAAATAAATCCTGGTCAAAATCTATTACATTCAATGGCTTCCACAATCATAAACCTACTGGTACCCACCTTTTAGTGATGCATTCATTGAAATACAAATTGTCCATCTGCAATGCTCTTAGTTTATGCAGCTTACTATCAAGTGCCAGGAGCTGTTTGCTCACAGTAAGTTCACTGATGTTGGTGGAATGTGGTGTGTCCAAAAGAAGTGGTTTTGCAAGCCATCGCTTAAGTGAAGAAGTGTCACTCTGTTAATCCATGCTGAAGCTGAAACCAGAAGGAAAACACCCACAGTGCCGATTATTGTTAAAGGTATTCAAAGTAGAGCTTTGTTTGGCCTGTGGTCATAATTTATGTAGATAGGAAATATGTTGAATTAGGAGTCTATCCTTCCAGTGAGTCTTCTTTATTTTTGGTGTAGATTTATGTCCCGAGTGTGGGTGTTTGTGGAGTCACTGATTTTGCAAACAAAAAGGAGGTGAAATAGGATACGGTCTTGCAGTGCTCAAAAAGCAAGACAGAGGTCACCGCAAAGCAGCCAATAGGCTACTAATTACAAGGACAGCAATGCCACTCTGTCACTCTATGTGAAGTATTTAAGGCATTTCCCTTTTCTTTCCAGTTGCGTTTGTGCATAGCAAATAGGCATTGTGCTCAGTAATGGGTTTGATAAGGGGGAAAAGTACAGTAGTAGGATGAGTTCTTCGGATCTTGACAGTGTCCCTTTCGAAATTAACTGGGTGAGATAGAAGGATTTCCTGACTATTGTGGAAACATGAAAACCAAATGAGAGACAGTTGTCCATGTAAATACCTGGGTTTCTTATATCTGTGTCTGTCTGTCTGTCTAACTGCAGAGGATTACCAGTTATAACATATGAGGTGTGAGCTGAGATCATATTTTTTACTTAACAATACTGTGCTGTACTTTTTTGCATTTAGCATGAGATTATTTTCAGTACACCAGGTGTGTACACATCCTGATCCTTGCTGGAGCTGTTTAATATCAGTGAAAGAGCAGAAAATAGTGCCCAACTTGCAGTCATCAGCTTGCCTGGATATGTAAAATAAATGCCAAAAAGGAGAGGGCCCAGCACTGATCCTGGTGGTACCTTACTGGTTACAGGTTTGCATTCATATGCAGTACCAGCAACGTTCACAATATGGAATCTGCTGGATAGCCAATTTGCAATCCTGCAGTCATTGTAGAGGTTTACATTAAGATTGTCAAATTTTAAAAAATACCAGCATTGGGATAGTGTCGAAAGCTTTGGTCAGGTCAAGATAAGCAGTGTGCACAGAGTTACTAGGTTCAGGAAATGCCCTTCACTCAGTGGCATAGCTAGGGGGGCACAAGAGGGGTGGTCCACTCTGGGTGGCACTTTTTTACTTCACTTGTTGTGGTGTGTCTGTATTTTACCATGCTCCCTACATGAAACTGCTTTACTTATAGTAAATGGTGTGTGTGTGTGAACTGCCGATCCCTTCCTTTGATGTTCACACAACTGATTTGCTCTATGTGTGTGTGTGTAAAATGCCCCAGTTAGGGATACCGTGTGTGCATGCAAAATGTCCCAGTTAGGGATACCTGGTGGTTAATGTTACTCAGGCTCAAATCCTGCACCTTCGGTACAAGAGCCTGAATTCTCTACCCCTACTACCACTTGTGATTCAAGAAGTTGAGCCCATAGCTCTCAACTGTCCAGATTTTTCACAGAATGTCTGGAAGTTTTGGCTCATACTTTTGATCTACTCCTCTTAAAATTTGTGGTTTTCTGCCAAATCAGTGAGGATGGAATTCACTAAATTATCATAGCCATTTACGTTTCAGTCTTCCTGTCTTTCAGGAAATGCATGGTAACACAAACTATTTTATTGTAGCAACTTTCTAAGATTATACAAGCGATGTTTAAAATGTGTCCCTGGTCTGGGGCCTTTGCAACCCCCTGTAAGTTTTGACTTTTTCCAGATTTCTTGTGCTGCAAAGATGAGAGAGATAGTTGAGTGTCAAGTGCATTTTACAATGAGCTGAGAGCTTCAGGGGAAGAAACGTTTAGAGTTACTTATGCCACGTCTGTTTGCAACATGCAGCTGTTGTTTAGCAAATGATAAAGTATTTAAAAGCATTGTTAGTAGCACAACAGGTAGTATATTTCCTTTTGATGCAGAAGGCTGTGGGTTCTACTCCCACAGTATGTAGATGGAGTGCTGATACTGTACTGTACTTTAAAGGGGGTAGATGCTGCAGTCCTGAGAATGTCCACCTTTGGAGGAGATACCTAGTAACTATGAACCTGTTATCAGTTTGCCATGCATTCCCTATTGCAATATTACCAGCTTATCACTTTTTTAATGTAACATAGGCAATTTATTTTTTAAGGGCAACAGGCACTTTATTTGTAGATGAAAAATGAAATATAAAGTTGTTTGCTAGCAGCAACCTCTTCATTGGTTACAGATCTCTTTAATGTGGAATTATTTAGATGACTTTTACGTCTGCAGAGACTGTGCATATTTACTGATATTGGTGGATTATAATTGCAGAAGCTTGAGTAGACTTTTACTGTATGATGGAAATGTTCTGAAATGGGCAGTTTTTTCACTGGTTCATACATTGTATCATTGCTTAATGGAAAAAATGTTCAAAACAATAAATTTAAAACACGTTCTAACAAGTGTACTATATTATACAAGGAATAACTTAATACAATCAGGAAGATGAATCAAAGAACACATGCATGTTTGCATGGTCCTAAATATGTGTGCAAGGGGCTTATGATTTGAAAACAGCCCAAAGGTGAACTTTATCTGCTAATGGCCAGATGCATTTTTTTAATGTGGGTTTCAATGCTGTTTCAATGAATGTGAGTTTCAAGGACAGAGATGTTTTAATGCTAACTCTCTTTTATTGTGAAACTGTATTGCTTTGTTTAGCAGATGTCTATCAGTGTTCGTGCTATAAAATTTAAACATATTAAATTAAATCCAAATAATCATTGTAAAAGTAAATAATGAAACAATATGCACATTACAGTGTTTATGGTAAATGGGGAGAAACAGCCAAGTAATGGGACACTGGAATGGCTGCAGGGGGGGGAGAGCTGAGTACAGGGTGGCCCATTTGACCATGATTTTGTAAGGGGGGAAGGGGCGGCAAATTCAAAGACAGCCCTGGGCAGCACAAATTCTAGCTATGCCACTGCCTCCACTAAGCCAAATTGTTTGGGGTCAAGTTGCCTATATCCACATCAATGAGTTCTGCTATGATAACTCCTTGCCTTTGAATGGAATACTGGCAAGAGTGATGGACCTATAATTATCTGAGTCTATAGAGGGGCCATCCTTGTGTAGGGGAGATACAGTGGTTGCTTTCCAGGGATCAGGCAAAGCCCTCGTGGATAGGCAGAGACTGAATCAGTTAAGAAGAGGCTCATTCTTGGCAGTGATGAGATTGCAGCCTGGTATCTTGTGTGACACCATGGAAGCATTATTTCTAGCCTTTGACAAGGAATCCAGAACTTGCTCCAAGGTGATTTCAAGAGAAAATGCATTGTCAGGGATAGCAAAGCAATGTGGGTAGGTAAGATAAAGTTATTACCAATTCTGTATGCTTGGCTATATCCTTAATATCAGAATGCCTGTTATTGTTGTGGATAAGTTAATTGAATAGTTAGAAATGATTCCTTAATTTACTGACATAAATGAAGAAAGGTCTGTGGTCTGTAGTTGTCTTTGCTACCTGCACCAACCTTAAGCACATACTTAAGCTCATACTCTGCTTTGCGTTTTCTACTATTGCTATTGCTCTTAAGTTCCTTACTGGCATTTGTCATTGTGTACGGTTGGGGGGGTGGATTTCATCTTTGGTTATAAAGTGTATTAATATGGAATTTCCACCAATAATACATATTCCTGAATGTGCCTTTATATTTAGAGTGGATGAGCACAGAATATTCGAGGAAATTTGTTTTGTGCTGTGTATGTGCATGACAGAAGGACAGACACCCTGAAAAGTTATTATACTTTTGAGTTTCAAGTCTAAGAGAGAGAAAACACAGCAATTAGTCTTAATGTGAACCTAGGAAAAAAAATGATATTTGTACTTCATTTGTTCTGCAGGAGAGTGTAGGTTCTTAAAGACAGTATTGATGTTTCTATGATTAAATTACAGAAAGAAGCCCAAAAACTGACCAGGATTCAAAAAAACTTTCTCTCTGCCTTTATCAAGTGGCCAGTACTGGTTGGAAAATTAGTGCAAAGGACAACATTTCCATTTCAGAGATGTTGTAAAGCCACACGGAGAAATAGCTCATTAACTGCTCATTGTCATATCTCTGAACTGAATACTGAGCTGTCTGCTAGTATTCTCCTTACCAGTCCATGCATTGTGGTGTCCCCAAGTATCACCCCCCCCACACACACACACACATACAAGGACACATACGCGCACACTCAGTCAAACTCATTCATCCCCTACAGACATGCATAGGTTCGCACACATGTACATAAGCTGACACACTTCCTCCTCCATAGCTTTGTTGGGCTTATTACCATGAATAATCCATAAGAGTGAATGAGTGACCATCATCAAAAGACAGCATTCACTTATTCTTCCTAGTGTTAAATTTTATTTGGCCGAGTGAGTCACTGAA
Organism: Protopterus annectens; assembly: GCF_019279795.1. NCBI lineage: Eukaryota > Metazoa > Chordata > Ceratodontiformes > Protopteridae > Protopterus > Protopterus annectens. The sequence goes on along the minus strand of NC_056728.1, from coordinate 824,801,626 downwards.
TCACTCAGCAGAATAAACAGCCTCTTTTAAAATTTAGCTTTAGCCACTTCCCAAGGCTTCTGCATTAGGATGTGACTATACCCACAAAACTGCTTTCTGTGCTATGAACCCTGTGAGGGGAAGACCATAGCAGGAGCCAGTCTAAGAATCAGAAAGGCTTATCACAATGCAGAAACTCCCAAGATAAGGCTTCCATGGTACAATAAACCTTTTTGAATCCCAGTGGTACTTATGATGATTTTGACAAGGTGTATATTATAAGTGTCCTTCACTCTGATGAGTATAGCTTACACAAGCATCTTTACACTGATGTTTTTTTAATCCTGTTTTTTTAAAGAACATTGATATGCATTGTTTAAGCTGGTGTTGCATTTAACCGTGGGTTTTCACTTTTCTACTGTTGCATGATTGTGGAGAGGGTATTTATAAGTACGGGGGTCATGGTGGGCCAAGCCCTAAACATGGGGTTGCAGAGGACTTTATTCCTTGCAAAATACATTTTCCTTGTTTTTAAATGGTTTGAGTTTACACTTCATGATATATAAACTGATGAAGCAAAATTCTTAGCAGGGCAATTTCATTTAATGTTGGTAAAATGTATAAAATACAAGAAAAAGCCTGAAATCAAAGAAGGAATGCATGAAGTGAGGTAAAGATATGAAAATGATCTTATTTGTTGGCAAAATAAGTGTTGAAGTAGTGCACATGACCCAATAAATGTATGAATGTCACACAGCAATTGTGAAATAAAAGGATCACTCAGAAATCCTTGCAGAGAAGCTCAGAATCAGGAAAGTTTGATGATTAAAAACAACACTGGTGCAGAGTGTGATGTCTGTTTCAATGATTCAAAGCATTTCCTTTGTAAAAGAGTAAGCCAAAGCTTTCTGTGGCCAGGTTACTTACAGAGCAGTGCACAATGATATAATGGGATGTCTGTTAGGTTTACAAGTATGTAATAGTCAGAAGTCTCATGTGCATACAGATCTAAAGTTTACTATGCCATCTTTTAAAGCTACAAGAAAAATGAAACTTCCCAGACTGTGGAATGAACTGGCCGCAAACACTCAGCAAGTAGAGCAACTATAAGCATTTAAGGAATTTCTTGACAGCTGGATGGATGCCAAATGTTACCAACAAAATGTTTCAAAGTCTATGTTCTGCCTAAAGTCTGTAAGGTCATAACACATGCCAGCAGTGCTGTGATCCATTCATTGTCGTGTCTGTCATAGAAAGCCATTTCAGTCATCCTGAGGAATGAAGTGTCCTGCTCCTGAGCCTGCAGAATCTGTAGTTAGAACATAAATGGTAGGTGACAGCCTGAAATGAACATAATGAGTATGAGAAACATGCAAAGCAGGCTTTACAGAGATGAAGGAAACCTGGCACTGCAGCTCCCTGTAATCATTAACCTGAGCCAGTGTCTGCTAATGGATAGGAAAAATGGGTCCACATCTGTTAGCCCATCAGAGGGTTACCCAAGACGCAGTGAAGGCTGAACAGTCGAAGAACAATGTAGGTACAATGGCTACAGAGGTCTGATTTACTGTCCTTTGGCAAGTTAGTAGATAATACAGTTGCATGCATAAAGCAAAAAACTAAGTACATGCATACATAAATAAAAAGTGCTGTCCTTATAATTAACAGTTGTATGGTCTTAGGTGGACATTAATATAGGGAAGTCGTCATTTAATCAATATCTATGCAGACTTACTTACATGGGATTTAAGAAAATAAAACACTGAAACAGCCCATTTTCTGAAAAAGAAATGCTAATGTCTGTCAGAGAATTATCTCAGACATATCATCAGAACTAGATGTAACCTTTTTGAGATATTATAAATCACCAGAATCAGCCATGACTTTTTGATGGTATATATAACCCATGCTATTGCTTGCTTGTTCCTAAGCATACATTGAGAAGAAGTGTTCCCACAGAGTTACCCAGTAATCAGAGTTCTAAGGAACTTAAGTAAAAATCACAGGTTATAGACAACTATTTATTTAGTTCTTTAATCAGTGGTTGCATTAATCTATGCTTTCCACATTAATGATGCTGACATGATACTAATGGAAAAGGTGTGGTCCTTGATCACTTTAGTGGTGGGTTGAGCAGGGTGTGTTAGATTCAGCACCATTGTGTCTGACAGATGGAGAGAAGGAAGGAGGAAGGAATGGATGGAATGAGGGAGGGGAGGGAGGTACAATGATCAGCCAATGACAATCTCTCCTGGCACTGATATGGCTGAGTAGCAGTTGTCTCAATTATTTATTTTGCACTGGTAGGCATTTACTTTTATGGGTAGAAAAATAAGTAATGTCTTGACATTAGTGTTAATTGTGTTCATTGAGTCCAAGAGGAAAAATGGCTGCTTACAGACTAAGATTAATCTCAAACTAGGTAGTTCACTTCCTGCCTCCCTACCATTAAACCTGTGAGTCAGCCTGCTATACAAATGCCAAAACAAGATAAATTGGTCACAGTATTGTTCTTACAGGATGGGGGGGGGGATAAATACCTATGGCATCATTTAGGCAGGAGAGGGGCAATGCAACTACAGCTGAGAGAATGGTGAGGCCATTGTGATAACTGAATGAAAATGTACCTGAAGATCCATAAAATTAGATGCAAAGAAAAACAAAGGAAATGTTAAGCAATTATAAATATTGATCACACAAACCCAGCAAAGACAAAGGTATAACAGAGTACCAAATCATTTTAGCTGTTACTTTTTATACAAACATACACTTACACACTACAAACAACTAAACACATTCATTTAAGTCCATGACGTCTTAAATTAATGCTGTTATTGCACTCACACCTGATCAGCAACTCTTCTGAGGTGCCAGTTGTGCTCCCCTAGCTACTTGCACCCTTGCCAGCCACACCTCTTTGCTCTAACTCACTACAATACTGAAGGAAGGTGTGTAAAGCATTAAAGATGCCCTAGCCCCCCCTTAAGAGTACTTACTTGCACAAACGTAAGCTGTGGGAACAAGTAAGAAAGAAGCTAAAAATCAAGCAAATTCAATATATATATATATATATATATATATATATATATATATATATATATATATATATATATATATCTGAAATAAGAAAAAAGGGGCAGGGCAAACGACAAAGAAAATAATGCAACTAGTGCCAGTTCATACATCATGTGGAAAATATTACCTGAGCTACTGGTACTGATGGAAGAATGTCATTGTATTACTGGGGCAGTAACAGAAACATGCTACTTAGGCAATCATGACTGGGGTGTTTAGTTTTATAGGAGCAACAGGATGGCTAAACTATGAGGTCTAAAAACAATAGAACATCAAAGTAAACATAGTAGAAAGGAGGCAGTGAGGGTCACACTTGAGATTAGATATGACAAGACAAGCTGCACGGGGTTATAAGGAGAACCTTTCCTCATAGGGAAGAAAAAGGCAAGAAAATGATAGGCAGTAGCTTTAATATAGCAAAGAGAGAAGTTTATTGTTCATAAGGGACTTTTATATACCATATGTAAATTGCAGCACCTTACAATTGTATCTAAGAACAGGCTCGTTTTTTAATTATTTCTTGCCTGTCTAAATAGCATAGAGGCATAAAGTTATGATTACAATCCGAATTACCAAATTTGAGTATTAGCTCAGGTACTGCAGGACTTGAGAAGGGAGGATGAGAGTGAGTGTTTGATGGGCTGATGATGGTTTACCCAATTTGGCGGGGGGGGGGGGGTGCCTGGTCTGTCATTTCAATGCCAGCAAGGAGAGGATTGTAGACAATGAGAAAGTACAAATAGTGGAGATGTCAGTTTGGTGCAATGAAGCCATTGATGGTAGTTTTGTAGGTATTAGCATGTGTGCAGAAGAATGCACACACATGAGAAAGGTGTAGTTGACCCTCACACTGAGGTGAGTGCCCATATCAGCCATGAATAGTTGGGCTAGAGCCATCAGAATCCCCTTTTTAGCCTGTATCAGGAAACACCACTGATGAATAAACACACTTACATGTCTGTGTGTCTGTATGATTACCTCTCCGGCTAGCTGTTGCACTTATGCCAGGGACTTTTCAGTGTTAATGGAAAGGTTGGGCTCAGGACTGATAGGAGAGAGTGTGGTGGTCTGCAGGCATGGAGGGAAAAAACACCTAGAAAAAAATGTAAGTTGGTTGACATTTCTCCCCAGGAAGCACCCATCAGCCCTACACCCAATAGGCTCGTGAATATCCCCTTCCTGCAGTATTGAAGGACTCTGAGGTAGTGAAGAATGAACTGAGGTTTAGCGCAGTCATCCAGTAGAAGTTACAAAAAAATTTATGGATGCTGGATATGACCATGGTAATCCCAAATTATAGAGCAAAGTCTGCTATGCTGATCCAGCATGGGTAAATACTGCCACAGTTGTGATTTACCAGCAAATTAAACATTTTACAAGGGAGAGGGCAAAATATGAGACAAAACTAAGGGCATTCTGCAAAATTCTGTACAGGTGAAAGACATGACCTTGGATTCCACTTAGCACTCTCCCTTCCTTCTCATGGTTGGCGGGTCAGTCCTCCCTGCCTATGTTGTCAAGCTTCTGAGCAACTGTTTCAACTTGGCCATCCAGGCAGCAGTAAGGTCTTTGTCCCTCTTGCCACCAGTGCAGAAATCCCAGCCTCAGTGATATTACACATTTCTGTCAATAAAATCAGTAGTGTTATCAGTGCTACTGCATAAATATACGAATAAAATGTGTACTACTGTATAGCCATAATAAAATTAACTGCTCTGTAGTAGACAGTTGCAGCCCATAAGAGCCTGTGCACATTTTTAGAATGCAGCCTCCTCCCTTCTCCCCCACAAGTATAGCTCTCATACCCCAAGTAGTCCAAGCTTCGAGACAGTATACTTTTTCAGTATTGAAAAAATGCTGAAATGACATGCAAACAAAGCCGTTTATGGGTTCATAGGTTTATACTAGGATAACGACCACCAAGATCTTTACAAGCCTAGTTGTGCAAGCCAGCTCAGTCTTCTCCCTGAGATCTGGTGAGGTAAGCTAGTAAAGAGATAGCTAAGGGCTATGGGGGTATGTTAGTTGGGGATTAATTTGCTTACTGTTAACCTTTGTGTATCAGAGACATAGGAGCCTGACTGGGGGTGAATTTTCTCAACCAGAGATTATGAAAAAAAAGGAATTTCACAAAATTTCAGTTGTAGCATGCCTCATTGCACAAATTGAGTAAATTATTCTAAAAAAATAAATAAATACTCCATAGTATACATGAAATATATTTGACCACACATATATTAGACAGTAATGCCACAATATTAGGTACACATTCCTGTTATTAAGTTCAGTAAAATGCTATTTATCACAGTAAAAATATCAGTATTGTAAGGCATCACTTTACAAAAGCACAGAAGTCAAGTTATTTTTTTTGAATGAGTACAGTTATTAACATCATAAACTCTTTACCCACGCACCCATAAAAAACGCACACACGCATGCACACACACACACACACACACACACACACACACACACACACACACACACACACACACACACACACTCACTTTTAGGCTTTGAACTCAGTATCAACAGTTTACAGAACACCTAATAATAATACCGTTTGGGTAAGCAGGTAGGCCCACTATACACACAGTCCCTTTTCAGGGGTGACCTGGAAGCAATATCTACTTATGCAACTTGCTCAAGGTCACATAGTAGGCAAATGAGAAATGACGGAATCAAACCCTGTGCCACAGGAAGTACAGCTCACATCTGTAACCCTTTGCAGCAATTGCATAACAGCATGTCTTTTGTGATGTGGAAGGAAAAGCACCTGACAAAAACCCATACAGATGAAGCAGGAGATGTAGACTCCAGTCAGAAGACACACCAGCCATGAATAGAAGAGAACAGAATACAGCAAGAAGTCTGAAGCATGTGAGTCAGCAGCACTAGTCATCATCCCACTGTGCTGTCCTGCTGTAGTCCACACTCAGTAAATTCTGTCTAGTATCTGCAGAAGATTGGTAAACGACAAAGAACAATGCAGGACAATTAGTCCATTAAACAGCAATCCGAACACAATAAAAAATCAGTTATTTTTTCAAGATTTTTTTTACTCTGCAACCTGTCTTTTATATACACACATGGTTGCTTAATTGGTCCTAACTGCTTTTCGTAAGACAATTTTTAAAAAAAGGAGTTTCTTTGAATTGAAACTGTATTCCTTATGTAAAACCTATTATGTTGAAAGTTCATATGTTTTTCTGTAATACCGCTAAAAAGTGACCACTTTGATAGATGTTACCTTGGTTTCGCAATGTATGTTACCTTTCCTAGTCCTTATACCTGATCGTGAAAATGCTTTCCTTTTAGAAATGTTAACATTTATTGCAGTAGAGTTGGAATGGTTGTTGACGTGGTAGTAGACTCATTAAATTAATAAGTAGCAATTGGCGTTTTTTAGTGCTGGGTTCTCCATGGGTTCATAGTGTGCATGAGCATATGCTAACCTTGTGTTGCACCATTGGGAATTTATTTTGTTCAAAATAATTTTCTAGTATCTGCAGAAGATTGTTTCACTTAAAAAAATTTTTGTCCAGAGTTTTTTTCTGTTTAACTAACTATGGATATGAAAAACACATTTCCAGTTATGGCCTTATGTCATGTGATAATGTGTCCAACTATTGTAGTCCCTACAGAGTAAAACTCCATATATTATGTGGACAGGCATTGTTAAAAAAAAATCTCCTCACCAAATGACAATCCTGTTTTGCACTAGGTACAGCAAAAATTTTGCTTGCCTGTTTTCTTTTTCTCACAAACATCTATTTGTTCATTAGGTGTCTTCATGCTGTCTAAGGGTCTAAAGACTGTTTTTATTACTGTACACTTGTTTTCTGCCTGTTTTAAAAGTTTTAAACTGCATTTACTGTTTTTTGACTGTATTTTCTGATTTAGGCAACACACTCAAGTGCGCTTGCCTTTTCAGATCATATCCACTATTCTGTTTATTGCTTGTCTTTGCCTGCTTTTCTGAAAAAAACAAAACAAAAAAAAAAAGCCCTTGTTGCTTGTTTCCCACCTTTCTGAACTAGTATAGTCCATTTTCCAGGCATTGCTGGCTTCAGGACTTTATTTCTTGTGACCAGAGCTATTCCAGACCTTATTGTGCTAGAGGGAGGCCCTTCTGCTTACCAGTGAGAGTGGGACACATTGTATAGCCAATCTAGCACTCAAGGAGTGGTTTCAGCTCTGAAACTGTAGCTTACTGGCCGTTTTTGGGCTGATTTCTATCCCTTTATTCTTTCTGGCATAAAATCTCGTGTTTGCGAGCATTTGCGCTAGTATTAGATCGGCGGAACCTGTTTGGGCACCCTGCAGACTAATTCAGCACCAGAAAAGAGAAAGAGAGACATTTTGGTTGACTGCAAGTACTTTTTGGCTTAAACTGATCGTTTTTGCAGTTTGCTGTTCGTTTCTGCTGTTTCTGTACTTTTAGCTACTGTATTTTATTGCATCTCTGCTATTGAAATCGTTTTTATTACTGTGCATTGTTTTCTGCCTGTTTTAAAAGTTTTAAACTGCATTTACTGTTTTTGACTGTATTTTCTGATTTAGGCAACACATTCAAGTGCACTTGCCTTTTCAGAGGATATCCACTGTTTATTGCTTGTCCTTGCCTGCTTTTCTGGAAAAAAACAAAAAAAGCTCTTGTTGCTTGTTTCCACCTTTCTGAACTAGTATAGTCCATTTCCCAGGCATCGCTGGCTTCAGGACTTTATTTCTTGTGACCAGAGCTATTCCAGACCTTATTGTATTAGAGGGAGGTCCTTCTGCTTACCAGTGAGAGTGGGAAGCATTGTACAGCCAATCTAGCACTAGAGGAGTGGTTTCAGCACTGAAATTGTAGCTTATTGTCCGTTTTTGGTTTATTCTTTCTGGCATAAAAACACATGTTTGCATGATTTTGTGCATTGCACAGTGCTGCGGGGCTAGTGCTAAGTACTCCCGGTGCCAGAAAGTCTGCTCTTCAAATTTTCCCTTAGAATTTGCTGTCTTTTCATTAGTAGCACTAAAATCTGCATCCCTGTGACTAGCACTTGCGCTAGAACTACTAGAAAGCACTAAGAAGCTGTAAATTAATACAAGCACTAAAATTCCCCTGTTAGTAAGGGAAATTAACCGTAGGCACTAAAAAACCTAAAGTTGCAAAGTACCTGGCCAAGGTAAGGGAAAACAGCTCTTGTACTGTACTAAATAGCACCTAACCAGGCATGTCCAAGGGTCAGCTTCCGGTGATTTCTCCTGTCCACCTGGTGAATCTGGGCATATTGGGGCAATGTAGCAATTGCCTCATGTACACAGACAACCCTCTCCTCCTACCACCCAACACTACAACCTGTGAGAGATGCAGTTATGTAGCCAAACTGGAAGCAAAGCTCTCTCCAGCCAAGACTGTGTTAGACAGTCAAGAGGAGAAGGTAAACATCTGCACTACACTTCAAGCAACACATAGCCCCACAAAACCCACACCATCAACACCCACACATAGCAACACAGAACCCACATATGTGGAGGCCCTTAACATTAACCTACCCAAGCAATGAGGACCTCCGAAGCCGAAATGCAAACAAACACCAATCACAACCAAAGTGACACATAGCTCACAACACCAGTGTGCCACCCAAAAACAGCCCCTAAGGCAAGACAACGTACCAATCACTTTAGTCATAGTTGACTCTATAGTCAGGCACACTGATGTCCCACTTACCAGGCTGAACAAGGAGAAAATTACAGTCAGCTGCCTGTCAGGTGCCAGGATCCACCATATAACGCATGCACTCAAGTCACTCCACAACAAGTACAAATACGACTCTGTCATTGTTCATGTTGGGATGAATGACTTGAGACGTACCTCCCTGGACTACATGAAAAGAGACATGTAAGAGCTCTCGGACCATGTGGCCCAGGCAGGTATGACCCTAGCTCTGAGTAGAATCCTGCCTTCGCCCAGAATGATACCACAGTATAAGGACAAAGTGATTGACTTCAACAATTGGCTAAGCTTCTGGTGTCATTCAAAGGAGATCCAGTATCTGTCTGCCTGGGATGACATGATCGACAAACCACGATGCTTTGCCAGAGATGGTCTGCACCTGTCGCCCCTGGGATTCAGATTACTGGCCAAGGCCCTTGCCACCCCTATAGTGCTTTTTTTAGGCAAGGTTCAAATGACAAAACCACCAACGTGACAAACACAAACATGCAAAATCTGAGGGTAATGCTACTCAATGCTAGAAGTCTAAATTTCAAAATGCACTCTCTCGAGGCACTCCTAAAAATGGAGAACATCAATATCTGTGCAGTAACTGAGACCTGGTTCAAGGCTGCTCCAGAGAGCACCCCGGCAATACCAGGCTACAACTCTTACCACACTTTTTGGCCACCAAACCAGGACCGAAACACGAAAGGTGGAGGAGTGTTCATATTCACCAAGGACATTCACACCTCCAGGCTAGTCACCCAACATAATGTATCTGAAATTCTCCAGGTGTAACTTGACACTAGGTAAGGTTGCAATCCAAATTGTAGCTTGCTACAGATCCCCCACCATGCTCCAAGAGTCGCACCACACCTTTCTAAACATATTGGAAATTATTAAGATACAACCAAACACCGTAATACTGGGTGATTTCAACTACCCTGCAATAAACTGGGAAAACTACTCGGGTACCAACACCTTTTCCCATCGTTTCTTGGAATTCATTAATTCCAATGCCCTAGACCAACTAATTTATAGTCCCACCAGAGGCTCAAATATCCTAGACCTGGTCATTACCAACATGGGAAATAGATGCTCCACACCAGTGGTCATCCCCTCGTTGGTCAGGTCTGACCATAAACCAATTACCCTTGGCATCCACAACCCTTCCCCACCCCCCAGTAAGGAAACCACCGTTAAAAACTTCGCCAAAGCCAACTTCATGCTACTCAAGTCAGAAGTGACAAACTTCATGACACCCATGCATAAGGGAATTGAATGTTCAATGGCTGAATCCTACACTAAGGCACTGTACAAGTGCATACACTTGTGCATGAGTCATGCCATTCCTAACAGAACCAAGATGCTCTCCTCCAAAAAAAAGGAAGCCAATCTGGTGGTCCCCAACCATAAAATATAAAACAGAAGGAAGAAACTGTTGCAGAAAAGAGGAAAATCCCAAGATGTAAAAAAACTCCATTATCAGCCTTAGCAAAAAGCTGAGATCCCTCATAAAATCCTCCAAAGCTAGTTACGAAAATAGAATTGCCAAAGACTCCAAAGACAACCACAAGGCATTCTATACATATGTCAAAAATCTAAGTGGCAATGCTCAGATCTCTTCTGAGCTACAACAGAATGGCATTAAATATACTGATCCCAAGAATATTGCCAATATTCTGGCAGCTTGATTCAGTGTTAATTTCACCCCCCTCACCTCCTAAAGGTCCCATCCCAATACCGGAGGATTGCCAAATTCCAGTAATCACAGCCACACAGGTAAAAAATGCACTCTCCAAAGCTAAAAATACAGCATCCATGGGACCAGATGATATCCCAGGCTGTGTACTACATGAACTAGAAAATGAACTGACACCTCACCTAAGCGTCATGTTCAACCACAGCCTCACCTCAGGCTTCATGCCCACTGAATGGCACACAGCTACAGTCATCCCACTTCACAAGGGAGGATCCACCCTGGATCCTGGGAACTACCGCCCCATCAGTCTGATGAGCCTGGTCTGCAAGGCCATGGAATGCATTATCATGGAACTTATAAACAAGGACATTGGCAACCTTCAAACGTTGGACCCCACCCAATTCAGGTTCATGAATGGCCAATCCTGTCTCCTCAACCTGATTGATTTCTTTGAATCAGTCTCTAGAGCCATGGATGAGGGTAAGGTGGTCCACACAGCCTATCTGGACCTCGCCAAGGCCTTTGACACCATCCCCCACTCTGGAATCATAGATAAACTTACCAAGCTGGGCATTAATCCCTACATCACTCGATGGGTTGCCAATTGGCTTACTGACAGAACACACACTGTAAAAATATCCGAATCCAGATCCAGCTCCAGACAAGTGACAAGTAGAGTACCTCAAGGTTCAGTCCTGGGAATGCTCTTGTTTAGCATTTACTTCTCTGAAGTACAGGCCAACACTAAGAGACTCTGGCTAACAAAGTTTGCAGATGACTGCAAACTGGGAGCCATTATCGATTCCCCAAATGATGTAGATATCCTACAAAAGGGCCTTACAGAAACAGATGCTTGGTGCCAGAGTCATGGACTCAGGCTCAATGCCAAGAAATGTATAGTTATCCCCTTTGGAAAAAAACACATACCCATGAACTACCACATAGGCGGCAATACTCTAAACACTGAAAGTGTGATGAGAGACTTAGGAACACAGGTGGACAGTGGTCTCACCTTTGATAACCACATTGCCACAACAGTGAGGAAATCCTTCTATGTGGCACACCTCATCACAAAGGGCTTTTCATCCAGAAAGAAGGAGGTCATTGTCCCACTGTACTCATCCCTCATTAGACCCATTATAGAGTACAACACCCCATTTGGTATGTACCTCACAAGACATCTGCAACAGTTGGAAAGGCCTCAGAAATATCTCACTAAAAGAATCACAGGCCTAAAGCAGATGCACTATGCCGACCATCTAAAAAAACTCCAGCTATACTCAGTCACATATCGCCTACTCAGAGGCGACCTCTGTTTAACTTACAAGGCCATATCTAACCCTGAGCTGTTGGACATGCTCCACCTAAAGAAATCCCAATCCCTCAGAGCCACATGCTCCAGGGAACTAAACCTCATTGTCATAATGAGCAAGACATGCTGGAGGGATAGGTTCCTGACCCAGAGACTCCCATACTCTGAAATAGACTGCCCATACATGTCAAGCAGAGTGCCTCTTTGGCCCTCTTCAAAAGGAACCTTGACAATTGGATGGGAGATAGGAAATTCAACCCGGGAATCACGTCAGTTGCCCTAATAGACAAGGGTCCAGGGAAGTAAACATTGCAGGTATAAACAACCAGGGAATTGTCATGGCTAGGCTTGTATAGGCCCTAGGGCCAATAGCCTAGTACCAACCCATGAACCTGAGACAAGTTGTAACATATGGTAAATGTCTATGCATCAGAGTTAAATGGATATGTTAAACTGTTGACTTATGGTTGCTCTTTCTTTTTTCTTTTGCTTATTGTTCGTATTGATTTCTGTCTATCCTTGTTTTTAACTTTCACTTATTAATTTTGGCAGTAAACACAGGGTGTGGTGAACATTTTTGTTACTATCACTGTGAAAATAACTATTTTTGAATGAGGCCCTTTCCCAAAGGCGCAGTGATATCACAGTTCAAATAAGGGGTGCAAGCAAAGTCCCCCCCCCCATGTAGGAATTACAGGAGGATTTACAGTTTTAAAAACACGGCATGTAACTTTTTAATTCATTTTTAAAACCTGTGCAGATTTTGAAATACTGGCTTTCACAGTTATTATATGGAACCCGCATTTCCTCTTTTACTATCATTGTACAGCATACTGTGACAGAGGCAATATGTGTTTCATTTAGTTCTGTGCAGTCATCATTCACTTTGGTTGCTGTAGAGATGGTCGACATGTGTGTGTAGTCGTTTTTATCCTAAAATCCAATTCCCAGATCTTATTTTTCTGTCTTTTATGACATGAGACTATGATTCATGCAGGTACTGATTTCATTATTGTAGGGTATTTTTTATTTCTCTGTAGTTGTGTGACTGTTTATGAATGTTAAGGGGTGCACTGGCAATGCTCCCATCATAGGGGTGCAAAGGTGCTTGCATCATACATAATAGGTTCATAGGTTCATAGGAGGTTACTAGGCTAATGGCCCTAGGGCCTTTACAAGCCTTGCCATGTTATACCCATGTTCCCTAATTGACCTTGGTTAGATGGTCATTATTCGTAGAGTGAGTCTATGATCAGCACCTACTGTCCCTGTCCATGAGGGACATAGGTGGCACCCCCTGGGTATATTTATGGTCTCCATCTAATAGTCTAGGTTGTGCTTGAATAAGGGTATTGATGACCTCTGCTTCATGTGAATTAGGAGTTTATGCCAGAGGAGTATTAATCTCTGGGAGATAAATCTGTCTCTCCAGCATGTTCTGTTAATGTCACAGGCCTGGTTGAGATCCCTGGAGCAAGTGACTCTTGTCGCATTTGATTTGCAGATGTGCAGCATTTTAATTAGGGCCGGGTCAGAGACTGCTCTGCAGGCCAGGCACAAGTTGCCTGTCTGTAGCCTGTATGACACAGAGTACAGTGACAGGGCTTTCAGTCTTTCCATGTAGGTTATGGTTTGGAGTCCTGAATTTTCTTGGAGAAAAGCCTCTGTGATTTCTTCAGCTGCTGCAGCTTTCTGGTGAGGTACATGCAAAAGGGAGTGTTGCACTCTATCAGTGGTCTGATGAGGGTCAAGTACAGATGAGTTATAACATCATTAGTCTTGGATGTGATCCCCTTACTTATAAGATGTGCAAAGTAGAAGGCATTCTTTACCACTGTGGACACATGGTGATCAAAGTTTAAATTGCTGTCAACCTGTGTTCCCAAACTTGGTAAGCCACAGGCCATCTACTTTCACCTGGACTTCCAAGAAATAGATTCCAAACAGTAGAGAGCCCAGCACAGATCCTTGTGATATGACACTGGTAACTTGTCTACTCGTAGAGGTGGAATCTCCAGCTTTGACAGTATGCATTCTGTCTGTGAGGTAGTTGGCTACCCATCTAGTGGCATATGGGTTAATCCCCTGCTGTGAGCATTTCTCAATGATACCTGAGTAGAGGATTGTGTCAAAATCTTTGGTTTAGTCAAGACAGGCAGTATATACTGTTTTGCCTTCATCCAGGGCTTTGGTGACATTCTCGACGAAGTCCACCAGGTTCAATAAGCATAATCTACCCTTGATGAAGACAAACTGGGTTGGGTCAGTTTGAAGGTCACCTATATCTTTGCTGATAAGGTCCATGTGGATTCTTTCCATGGCCTTGCAGATAAGGCTGGTTAGGCTTATGAATCTATAGTTACCAGGGTCGGTTGATGCCCCCCCTTTATGCAAGGGGATTACTGTTGTTGTTCTCCATTCTGCGGGAATGAAGTCAGTGCTCAGGTTGAGGTTAAAGACAGTGCCAAGCAGTTCAGCTAGGTCTTGTTTTAGATTATTTAGTAAGCAGCCTGGGATGCTATCTGGTCCCATAGAGGCCGTCTTTTTGACCTTGAAGAGTGTGAGTGTGACCTGCTCTTTGGAGATGCTAGGTAGAGGACCGGTGTCAGGTATGTTTTGGGGTATGGCTGGTGGAGATAGGGATGTGAAGTTTGTGTCAAATCTGTCAGCTAACAGGTTGGCAATTTCCTCAGGTTCAGGATGAGAGGTACTGTCCACTATAAGTTCAGCACATTGTTGGGAATTCCCTTTTAGATTTCAGATGTAGTTAAAGAATGCCTTATGATTATCCTTAGTAAGGGATGCTAATTTACCTTTATAACTAGCTTTAGAGGACTTTACAAGATATCTGATTTGCTTGTTGAAGGTAGGGTATTCTTCTGCTGAGTAACTTCTGTCTTGTTTTTAGACATCGGTTTCTTCCTTTTGTTATATAAAGTATTATACTTGAGGTCTACTAAGGTGGCCTGTTTTTTCAGGAGGACCTGGTTTTGCTCTGGTCAGGTGCAGCTGAGTCTATACAGTTGTTTAGGTGGTTATACAGGGCATATGTGTACTTATCTGCATAGGAGTCATTGTTAGCTGTGTTTGCAGGGGGTTTGAAACTTTTTATATCATTGCCTTGTAGGCTGTAGTTTGATTTGGAGAAATTTTTCACTTTTTTTGTTCCTGTGTGGGTGTCAGGTCTGAACATTACTTCAAATGAGACAGATTTATGGTCTGATCTTACCACAGAGGGCAACGCACAATGGTAGTGCAGTGACCACCCTTGTTAGTGAGTACTAAGCATGGGACATTTGACCCATTATACAGGGCATTTGTATTGACAAAGTCCAGGAACCTCAGGAGAGCAAGTTTGTGCTCATGTATGTCACCCAATCGGTGGAAGGATAGTTGAAATCACCCACAACAAAAGTGTTTGGCTGTATAGTGAGTTAAAGTCCAGGTAGGCGGTGAGCTTCTCTTGGTCCATGGTGGAGGACCTGTAGCTAGCAATAATGTGGTAGGGTACTTTACCTATATTTAGTTGGACCTGGAGTAACTCAAGAGAATCATACTGTTTAACCAGTCTCAAGGTGTATTTGGCTTTAATGAAGATGGATATTCCTCCACCTTTGGTTCCTTCACACTTGTTATGTGGTCTGAACGTGTGGAAGGCATTGTAGCCTTGCATGGCAGGGGTGCTATCTGCAGCCTTCAACCATGTCTCAGTGACTCCACAGATGTTATCATCTTCCAAGTTGAGGAGTATTTCTAGGGAGTGCAGTTCCTGTTAAGGTGACTAGCATTAAGCATCTTAACCTTGAGTTTGTCTCGAGTGGATTTTTTTTTACATTGGAAATTTTGTTGTTTTGACATTGCCTAAAAAAGGCACTATGGGAGAGGCAAGCACTTTTACTAGTAACCAAAAGCCTACAGCAGACAGGTGAAGACCATCTCTGGCAAAGCAGCATGGTCTGTCAATCATATCATCCCTGGCTGTCAGATACTGGATCCCCCTGGATTGACACCAGAAGGCAAACCAATTGCTGAAGTCAGTCATTTTTTGTCTGTTTTGTGGCATCATCCTGGGTGAGGATAGAATGCTGCTTAAGGCTAAGGACATACCTGCCTGGGACACATAATCTGAAAGTTCAGTCATGTCTCTCTTCATATAGTCCAGAGAGGTACATCTAAAGTCATTCACTCCAACATGAACTATGACAGAGTCATAATAGTACTTGTTGTTGAGTGACTTGAGTGCATGTGTGATTTGACAGATCCTGGCACCTGACAGGCAGCTGACTGCAACCTTCTTGTCCAGTCTAGTGAGGGGGACATCTGTGTGTTTCACTATGGAGTTGCCTATGACCATGACAATTGGTTTTGAGGTGTTTCATCTTATGGGCTTATTTGCTGAGACACTGGTTTGTGTGTGTGTGTGTGTGTGTGTGTGTGTGTGTGTGTGTGTGTGTGTGTGTGTGTGTGTGTGTGTGTGTGTGTGTGTGTGTGTGTGTGTGTGTGTGTGTGTGTGTGTGTGTGTGTGTGTGTGTGTGTGTGTGTGCATGTTATGTGTAGTGGATTCTATTTGCTTTGCAATGTGTGCAAGTGGCTTGCACTTGGGAGGTCTCTTATATTTTGGTAGGCTTCTCTTGACTTCCTCTGCATTTGTGGGTTTATATGTTGTGACTTTGTTTTGTGTGAGAGGTGATGTGCCTGTGCTGACAATCTGTTTGATGTCCAGTTTGTTGTAACATGAGAGAACTAATTCCAAATTCATAGTGTAATTACATCTCTCACACACTGTATTTGTTTGTTTTAGGAGTATGTGGTTGTCAGTATACATGAGGCAATTACTACATTGCCTCAGGATGCCCATGTCAATCAGGCTGGCCGCAGAAGTGGTTGGAAACTGACCGCCCATTATGGCAGGTTTTTATCGTAACTACAAATGGGGGAGTGAGCTAGTTTGACCAGATTTTGCTCTAGGATTAAAAAGGGGGCTTATTCTATTGAAGGCTAGGGGTGAAAACTATGGCAGTGTTTCTCAGTGCATAACTAAGTTTCCCACAATGCTGCAGGAAAGCTTGGGAGGGTTCACTAATAGATGTCTAGGAGAAAATTGTCTTTCAAGGCATTTGCATCTGTACATGGCACCACTGAACCCCGATGAGTGTTGCACAGCTCCACACACAAGTGAGGCTTAAATACAGGTGAAATTAAACACTTTTTAGCTAAACTAGCAATGGGAAAGCATACAGTGAGCTTTCCTCCAGTAATCTCCAACTCAGATGAAGCTCAAACTACACACTTCTGTCACAAGTGTGCAGACAGGGTCCTGCTAATGTAAGATGGCTGGAAAAGTGTAACAATACAGTCTAGAGTCACCAGATCTGAATCTAGTCTATAATATGTACTAGCTACTTAAAGTGACAGAACAGCTTTTTAAAGTACAGAAAAATAAAGTAAAAGTCAGCAAAATGCGAAAGAAAAATGATAAAATACAGTTTGCAAAGTGCAAACGAAACTCACAAGGTACTTATTTTTTCGTCTTTAGCAGTGGATGCTTTGGATTTCAGCAGAATCTCTCCAAAACTCTGGCAAAAATCATCAGATATTGAGCATCTCCATTTAGATGACCTTCAGTGGTACTGCCCTCTGCACAAACTGGCAGCTCTTTGAACAGCTGTGAACAGTGGGAGACTATGGAGAGCATTTCTTATGCAGGATTTTAAACTGGAGAGGTTAGCTTATATACAAGGCATGGAGAACTGTGTTTGCATTTTATACCAGCAAGATGAAAGACTTCTAAACAGTTAATCCTTCAGGCCAATCAAATAAAAACACAATAAACTTAAAAAACAGCAGTTTCCCACTTGGATGGGTTGAATTCAGCTCTGCTCCAACCACAGTGCAAAAGACCCATCCTAATGTCAAACAAACTGGTTTTGAGCTCAAGTGCAGTAACAAATGCTTTACAGAATTCCTGCAATATCAGGAATCCTTGGAAATAAGTTTGCTAACCTTGAGAAATGTTCAATAAAATACAGTAAATATTTTTAGTGACTAGTCTATGCTTTGTGGGTTGGCTGTTGATTGTTTCTGCTGGAAACATTGAGTTTAATAAATACACACCCCATGATGGACCAGTGTTCTTCTGCTATTTTTTTGTTGTCAGAGTGTAAATTACTGGACATATTAGCACTAATCACATCTCATTAAGCAGGGATACTAATAATTGTAACTAAAATATCTAATACTAAGTTCAATAACACCCGAGGGTGATTGGCACAAAACATTGCCGTAGACTACCAAATAATTGTTACATAAACTCAGTAAAAAGGTAAAAAAGAGTATAAATAAAACATAAATCTCATCTATTCCCTAAACAAAATATAAATCTCAACTTCTCTTTTCTTCAGCTCCCATAATCCAAAACCTAAGCACATTATCTGCAGTAAACCAAATATTGGTGAACTAAAACATCAGCATAAACTTGCAGTCTTCCCTTGGTAATGGTTTTTATTGGGATTGCAACTGGCACAACCAGGTGTAATGCTCCCAGTTGAGTTCTGCCACACTTTTGAAATAGGAATATTTTTAATTACTAAAAGCCACTGCCTGAAACATCAGTGCAGACGGACAGAATGATCCATATTCAGAGACCTGCACCTTTAAATGTTTGGGGTACCTTTGAAAAATCGCTTTAGTGTCCTATTTCCCTTACCTACTAATGAAATCATCTGTTACTGCATATGATTTGTCCTACTTAGTGAAAATAGGTTCATGCTGCTTTTTTCGCTAACTGATTAGGTGATAAAAACAACATAATTTACCTTACTCTTAATAAGGATAAATAGACTCATCCGTGTGTTTATCCATCCATTCAATCATGCACCCATCTATTTTCTAAATCACTTGTCCTGATGAGGGTTGCAGTTCCTCAGGCACCAAATATTATACTTTGAATAATGTTTCTTAATTTTTTTTTTCTTTTGACTTTACCCCCTTACAGTAAGCTTCTGATTAAGTACCTTTTTGAAAAAGAAAGTTAAATCCACCTGCAATAAAATTTCTTAATGCTGACCCATGAAACTTTTGAATCCTTAACAGGATAAGCCCAACAACAGTTGTAGTGTTTGCTCACCATATTCAATGCTTCACCATTACACACATATATATTTAACAAGGGTGAACATTCTGAACTAAATTTAAGTAAAAATTATTTCACTACATTTGCATTTTTCAATTGCGTTTGTATATTTTAGGTGACTACCAAACAACCCCTCACTAGTGCATGAAATAATGTGAGTCTGTCCCCGGCATTTCTGAAATGATAGCACTTCTATGATGACCATCCACACAGGCATTCTTATTAATGTCAATCTGATGTAACATAATAGGAAGCCAGCTGCTGTCTGTAGATCCTGCTTTTCTACTCATTTCCTGTGACCATGTTATATTTGTCATTTCTTAAAATGCGTTTAGCTTGCAGGTATTTTACAGCACCGTATGCAAAAGCCAATATCCTTATGTACCAAATAATTCTTATCTCCCATGATCTGTTATCTCATCACATCAGCAACCCAGTTCTGCCCAGCTGTCATGATGTCTGCCATGAAGTTGACAGCATCTTAACACAACATAAAGAAGTAGCTGCACAGCTAACAATCAGCACCACGTTAAGGATGCAGAGCCAACTGCCAAGACAGTGACTACGTTACCCTCACAACACAGTTTATGTGGTGAAAGGGATCAGAAGAATATTTCATGGGTCAGATTAGTGGAAGAGTTCTTCTGTTTTTCCTGCTTGAGATGAGGCTCTGCAATTCTAATGCCGATGATTCTGTTTTGTCAAAACATGTAACACGTCGGAACAATGGTGTTGAGAAATGCAGAGAAATTCAGGACATACCAATATAAAAAAAATAGAAAAAAACTTTTAGATATGCAGTGTCCCTTGCTATGAATTTTTAAGTCTAATAGACTAAGAACTATTCTGCAAAACTTGAATTCTTCTGAGTCATACAGTAGAAAAACAGAGGATGTAATTCAACCCAGTACTACTACAGGCTCTCATTGCAGCAGCAGCATATAATTTTAAACCTCCACACCAAACTTTCAGGCCAGATAGGTCGACACAGTCATTCATACATACATACATACATACATACATACATACATAAAAACTACTGTCTTGTTATTCTTTTAGAATGTCTAGCATAATGCTATCAGAAATGTATGGCATTCTGACAGTTGTTGCATAAGATTAAGACTGCAGGCTCTTTTCTGTAGTCCAGTGTTTGAATCCCTCATCCTCCATTTGCCTACACTGTGACTCTGAGCAATTAACTTGATTAGACAATCTAAAAGGTTCATGTGGATCAGTGCTGCACCCTGGATAACAAATAAAAATGAATATGAATACATATCAAGGAAAAAAGTAACAGTCCATTCCAAAGCACTGTTTACTTTAAATCCTAACCTTCTAAGTCCAGGATTAATATCTTGTGTTTTACGTTATTCTCTGATTTGCTTTTCTATACTGGGTTAGAGTGAGAAATAATTGCATGCAGAATTACAAACTGATGAACACTCTTTGAGATTCATTAGTCCTTTTTAACCCTTATAACTAGGCATATTGTGAAACAAGAGGAAAGACTGAGGACCAGAACATGAGCTAGGAGTGGGACTGTGTGAGTGGTAGGGTACACTGAGTTACTGAGGAGGAAGATGGAGCTGTTGGAAAAGAAAAAGGTGATTAGTATAGTAGCCTAGGATCAGCACAAGGCCACCCATTTTCATCTTGTTTGTTTTAATAATTTCCAGTGGAGAAAAGGAAAATATCTTTTTGTTTAGTGTTTTTTTTTCAGACAGCATCATTGTGGGGCTATGATCATAAATTGGGGCATATATCAAAACACATCTGGTAGGACTCAGGAAACAGACATCTCACGGGCAGTCAATGTTCATTTTCAGGAAGTACAAACAATAATTTAGGATGGAGTACAAATTAAATGGGATATAACTTAAGATTACATACCCTGAAAAACATCTTGATGTGGTCTGGTAGGTCTGGCAGTTAATGCAGAGAATTGCCTGGCAGGTGTCAGACGGCAGAGAGGATTGCAACTATGAGCTGTTAATGAGCTGTTTCCGGAATTCCAGGATTTGATTCCCTTAGCCTCCAGTTGACTGATGTGTGACTCTGAGCAAGTCATTTAATGAGATAGTGTCCTGGACCGAGTCTGAAAAACATCCACAAGGATCAGTGTTATACATCGATTAACAAATGCTTGCATATTTCAATAAATAAATAAATAAAATATTGAAAGGGAAGTGGCCAAATTCAATGAAATGTTGGGTTGTATTCTGGGAAAAGACTCAAGGGATAAGGAAGTTATACTCTCTCTCTCTCTCTCTCTCTCTCTCTCTACACACACACACACACACACACACACACACACACACACACACACACACACACAAACACACAAACACACACACACACACACACATATATATATATATATATATATATATATATATATATATATATGTATATATTCAGGCCATTGGTCAGACAGCAAATGAAATACAGCATGCAGTTCTGAAGACTGTGTATTTAGTGGTTAATAAAATGTAGCTGGCAAAGAGGATATAAGACAGACAGCAAAGATAATATTAGGGGTGTAGCAAATGCATTATGATAAAATGCTGCACAAGTTTGAGCTATTCTCTGTCAAGAAGAGTAGAAGAAAGGAAAACATGGCACGATCACCCAAGATTTTAAGAGAAAAGTTGGAAGAGTGGGTGCTGAAAAGAAAATATAAACAAGGGAAGAGACAGAGGGACACAAATAGCAAATAGAAGGATTAGGGGCAAAAATCATGAAGTACTATTTCATGGAGAAGGTAGTGGGTACTTCAAGTGACTTGGAAGAAAGCATCTTAGGTCATACTACAGAAGAGAGACTGGTTGTAATATAAACTGCACAATGCTAACTACCATTCAGACAGCTACAATGGATCACTGCTAATGAATCATGTGGTAGTAATGAACTGTGTGCTGTACTGTTTTAGTTATGTTGGTGGTTTTGTCTTAAAACTCAGACTGCAATATCATCCACATAGAGCATAATATTCTTCATTGGAAGGCTAAGACTACCAGTAGTGATAGAAATAGTGGACAGCAAAAGTTCTAGTGCTGAGCTCTGTTGGACTTCTGAAGCTAGAAGGAGTAGGGACAGACTATCCTGCATCTTGGTCTGGTAGCTTTTGCTGTATGGATAATCTTAGAGCAATTGTATAACATACAGCTTCACTTCAGAAAGTTGACTATAGTTAGATGCAGAGTTTAAAGTCCATCTTAGAGCAGTAAACAACACAATACTGAATTTACCTGTTTATATGGTATTTTAAACATTAAGTGAAGAAGGTGGGGAGATGTTGTTCTTCCTTCTTAAAACCATGCTGCTTTTCAATCACAAGCCAAAGTTTTCCAAATAATACCTGCTTTTGTTAGAAACAGCCATGGCTAAGATTCCAAAGAGGTGAGTCAGATGGGAAATGGACCTAAAAATGTCAAAGTAATTAATGGATAGGAATGATGAAGGACTGATTCAGGAGGTGCAGAAATGTAGTGTTTTCCCTTAGTTTAACTTCTCCACGTGTTTTGCTTTTTCTCTTTTTAATTCTCCAAGATTTTTGGGTTTTCTAATGCCATGATAGGAATGGATCCCATTCCTAAGTTAAAGTATGATTAAAGTTCATGAAATTAGTATTGTTCCAATCTTTGATGTTAGCCAAAAGTGCTCTTTATAGCACCTGCAATGTGCCCAGAACTGACTCCTGCAATTCATACAGTTACATGTACTGGTAACATATCAAAGTATGATTACAAATTATTTTTTATAAGACCCATTGCTCCTACTACCATTGCAGCTGTCTGGGTATCCTTCTTACACATTGCCCACCTGCAAATCCTGGTATTTAACGTAAGACACTGTAGTCATTGGGTGTAGCAATTTCAGTGATAATTGTTATTTTTGTCTTCTTTTCATGGACTACTATATCCAGTTTTCATGCATCTAGTTTTTGAACTGCTGGTAATGGGTAATCCCATGTGATATAAACGTCATCATTTTCTATAATGCTTTGTGTATCATGTTTCCAATGCTTCTCAGCTACTTCAATACCGTTATTTTTGCACAATCCCCATGCAACAGTTTTGCCACATTATTATGCCTTTCAGTATACAGACCCTCTGCCATTAGTGTATCACACCCAGCAACAAGATATTTGACTGTTTCCAATTCTGTTTTACAAAACCTGCATTTGTCTGTTTCTCTGGCATATTCAGTGGATTTTGTAAACCAATGTGTATTAGTCCGCTGTCTTGGGCAGCCAATATTAACATTTCATTTTTCAGTTTAAATTCGCCACTCCTTAACCATTCCTCTGTTAAATCCGGGTCAACATGAGGTCGTTTCAGGAGTTTTCTGTACTTGCTGCTATATTTATGCATTTCCACATTCTTGCCTTCTCATTTAATCCTTCAACTTATATTCTTTCTTTTGTTTTTCAGCACATTCAGTTGCTCCTTAATTTTTATGTACTTCTGTTTTTTCATTCCTGCTCGACATTGATATGCTTTTGCTAAACTAAGCAGGAAATTCATCTTAGATTTGTTCTCCTGATGTTTTAGAGCGTCATGTATGGATCTCGTGAGGGCAGCAAGCAGTTCTCTGATTGCAGATCTATACATGTAATCAATTTCAAGGAGGCCCATACCTTCTTTCGAACAGGGGATATATAATCTTGGTATACACTGATTTTTATATATCATTTGATAAGTATGAAACAGTGAGATACTGATGATGTTACATAGGAGAATATTAATGACAGCAGTGCATTCATGAAAGGATTACACAAATAGGCTATTTGACCTGAGATGACCATGCCTCTTAACTGTACAAGATTTTCACAGAATGTACAGATTTTTTCCTAATATTTTTGGTCTGATTTTCATAAATTTGAGGTTTTCTGGCAAATTAGTGGCAATTTCATTAAAGAATGAAGTTAGAAAATAATGACAAACATTTGAGTTTCAGACTTCATACTCTGCAGAAAGTCATGCTAATGCTAAGCCTATTATTCTATCAACTTTCTAAGTTTGTAAGAACAATATTTAAAAATTGTTCCTATTTTTGGGCTTTTTATTTCTGTCCAGATTTCTAACTCTAAGAGGTTCAGAGGTATGGGCTGACTATGGGTGGAAAAACTTTCAAGCCACGGTTTAACTTATTTATGGAGACCCACTTTGGAGATAAACAATTAGAATTTTTTTTAAGTTGATTTTGAGTGGAAGATGAAGCTGAGAGAAGTATGGATATATTTGTTTGATAAAGAAACTCTGAACCATTAGCCTTTCATTTGATGTGGAATAAGTTTGATTACTTAGTCAAATGGTTATACTGAGCCATAATTTGTTTCTTTAAAAAAATTTCTTATTTCTCAACACAAAATATTTGGGTTTGTGTAAATCAGAGAATTGTTTTGGGATATGGCATTTCCCTTTGATACAAAGAATTTAATATATGTGCATGTGTGTGTGTGTGTGTATAGATATATATATATATATATATATATATATATATATATATATATATATATATATATATGGATTCACTTCAGAAGACTGAAACTTCACAATCTTGAAATTCATAAGACTGAAGCCCAAAATCCTGAAAGTCAAAATCCTGAAAACTCAAAATCCTGAATCCCAAAAGACTGAAACCAGACAGGATAAATATACTGACTTTAAACAACACAAGGCATATTACTTTCCACCTAGTATAAGCAGGGGGGCAAGCCCCCCTGCATCCCCCCATGTGAGGGGGCTGCACAGCCTACACACCCTGCTACTTAAATATATCAACTCCAAGATCACACTCCACAGAATAAAATGGCAAACATAGCATCACTTTTCATGACTGCCTGTTGTAACCTTAGTAATGTTCCCTTTTAACTTGCTATACTACAACATAACTCATGATAGTATAGTGAAGTGCAGTCTCGGAGTTGATATATTTAAGTAGCAGGGGGTGTGGAGGGTGCAGAGGGCTTGCCCCCTGATCATAATTGGTGAAAACTGCTATGCTTTGTCTTGTATGTGTTTCTGTGTGTCCTTGTACTGGCATATTGTCATTATTTGTATCCTGTGTCTTTTCAGTCTTTTGGGGTTCAGGATTTTGAGTTTTCAGGATTTTGAGTTTCAGGATTTTGGGCTTCAGTCTTAAGAATTTCGAGATTGTGAAGTTTCAGTCTTCTGAAATGAATCCATATAGATGTGTGTGTGTGTGTGTGTGTGTGTGTGTGTGTGTGTGTGTGTGTGTGTGTGTGTGTATATATATATATATATATATATATATATATATATATATATATATATATATATATATATATATATATATATATATATATATATATATATATATATATATATATATATATATATATATATATATATATATATATAATATATATATATATATATATATATATATATATGGGTCTACTTGAAAACACAGACACGCCAAAACACCGACGACGAGAACACCGAGACCGGAACATCAACAACTGAGATGACCGACAGTTTAAAAGCATGAAACTTCACATGCCCGACAAACCACAATCCCGACAATCAACAAAACAAATACCTTTTCCGAAAAACACACATACACAACACAAGTACACCAAAAACCTTACAAACCTACACTTAACCTTGCATACACAACTATCTATGCACTAACCTTAACCCAAACCCTAACCCTAAGGTCCGTCACTATTGCACACTCACCTAACCCACTCCCTAACCCTAACTCACTTAACCCGCCCATAACCCTAAAGTCTGTCACTATCGCACACTTACCTTGCATGCACCCTAACCCTAACTCACTTAACCTGCCCCTAACCCTAAAGTCTGTCACTATCGCACTCTTACCTTAACATGTCGGTGTTCTCAGCGTCGGGCTTTTAAACTGTCGGTCATCTCAGTTGTCGATCTTCCGGTCTCTGTGTTCTTGTCATCGGTGTTTTGGCATGTCTGTGTTTTCAAGTAGACCCATACACACACACACACACACACACACACACACACACACACACACACACACACACACACACACACACACACACACCTTTATATAGGTATAGATATATGTGCATGTGTGTATGGATATGGGGACTATAGTCAAATCTCTTTAATGTCCAATGTCGACTTCTGTTTTGTCAATAAACTTTGGTCTACAAATACAGATGGTCTACAGGTGTGCAAGATCAACAATTTCTTGGGTTGGGGAATATGCAATCTCCCCAAGGATTGTGCGATGTCAGAGTTGGAATAAATAATTAGCAGGAGGTGTGGGACTGCTCCGCAAAAAAAGTGTTTAAATTTGCATGCTCCATGGTGTAGCTTTGAGGAATTTGCAATAGCATGTCAATGTTGCTTTGTCGACCTTAACGTGTCAACATTTGCTACATCAACATTCAGTGGAGTTTATCAAAGTATTTTCATATATAGACAGACAGATATATTTATATATCTTAATCAGTCTCAGCATGCTAGAACACCTAGTGACTCAGTTATGTCTGTATTAGGGTCCTTGCAAAGGCCACTTGTATAAATGCAGTATTTAACTATGGACTCATCCCTACAAGTATGGGTCATTCATATCAGGATGTCATGGCTGCTCTTCACAAGTCAGTCTTGCAGGGCCAGTGTCTTGGTGGTACTTAAGATGTGTGCAAGGAGGATGTGAACACATTGGTGATTTGTGCTTTTCTACATCGCACAGTACAAGGTTGATGATGCCACACTACAAAAGGTATTGCTGGATTTAGCTTGAGGTATTGGTAGAAGACACACTGCAGTCAGCTGTACATATGGTACACCTGCATGTGATGTTGCTGTTACCCCTGACACTGTGATTCAGGCTATGAAAAATAGTGCAGTTTACATGTTATGAAATAAATGCAATCTCCACAATTGTTGGCCAGCACTAGTCCCTAGGTGCCATCCCATCCATTAGCTCTTGAAGTGAAGAGCTAAAAAAAAGGACCTCAGCTCACTGTAGGAAACTGATTGGTCCATTGGTCTTCTTAAAATCAAATCCATGCCCCCTCTTAAATGAATAAATAAGATATTTTGTCTTAGTGTAGGAAGCTTCCACAGCAGCCCTCAGATGTTTGAGTTAAAACAAAAACAAAACAAAAAAAAAGACTCCGGCTTACTGTAAAATATTGATTGATCCACTAACATCCACACTAGCATATCCACACCCCATAGCTCTTCCAGTGAATAACAACAAAAAAGGAACAAGTCACTAAAGTGCCTTTCTGTACTGGCATTTCAGTACATATTTTTGCATGGATCATGCTGCCTTTACTTCACCCTCACTACACTACTGTTTCCTGCATATGCAGCATCACATCCAGAAATAGTATAACTGATGTGCAACTTGCTCAGACCCCCTTCAGACCACCATACTCCACTTAAAGTTCTGCAGTTATTGGTATGAGGATCACACATGCAGACACTACACAGACACCAACACGCTAAGCCACACCCACTGTAAATGTACAGAGCCCTAGTGTTATTGTTTTCACCCTTCAGGGAACAAGCATTTTGAAAGCATGCCATTGATGTTCCCAGGATGATCATCATTAATGTGAATGTTGCTTATATCTGATGATGTGCTTTGCTCAGTATATCAGGATGGAACTCTGCTGTGATAGTGATGACAATTTGTTGGGACTGAATCACACACCAGTGTCACAACATGTAGCAACATGTGACACAGGCACACTCACACACACACACGCACACGCACACACGCACACACACACACACACACACACACACACACACACACACACACACACACACACACACACACACACAGAATTTCTTGCATAGTAGACCTCCCTGATATGTAACTGTCCTCCATATTAGTGTGGGTCACAATTACATTGTCACATAATGGCAGTTTAGTCATATTTGCTGTCATTTGACCATCATCAAAACCCCATTTTATATCCACATCCACAGGGTGTTCTTGCCCTAGTTATAGTGTAGCCGCATTCAACATGGCCACAATCACATTCCATATCATGCATCATACAACATCCAGAAATATACTGTAGCTGGTTTATGTCACAATGCACCACCAGAGACATTCAGGAAATGGAAATGCAGCTTCAGGGGAGCAAATACACGGTCTGTGATATCCCATGTCTGTTAGTGTGTTCTTTTACATACCTCCACCATCTGAGTTGTGATTCTTCAATATGTCCTGACTGGGTATGCTGTCATTTGGAATGGTAAAATGTTTGCTGTAGAGTATAACCAAGCCAGATATGGGCGTCATGAGACATGCAAGGTACAAAAATGCATGATGTGGCTACAGTAGTCATGTACTATCTGTACTACAAAGGAGTATAATTCAAACCTGTTGCAATACATAGCAGCATCACTTGTACTGGGTACCCAGGATACAATCTGTGTAACAGTAGCTCCAGAAATACCTGCTTTGTAGTGCAATCCCTCCATTAATTTGTTCTTTTGGTGACATTCTGGGACATGTGAGTACATTCCGTAACATATGGAAGTATACCTTTCAGGACATGGTGCAAAACCCTGCTTGTGGACACTTGTGATATGCCAGTGGTATTTACACACAGCTTGTAAAGTTTCCAGTAGCTAGTATGCTAGCCTCTGTCATTATTTTGGTTCAGAGCAGTATTGGTCATTCATAAGTAGTATACATCTCTACTGAGACATAGATCACAGTGGTATTTGGGGATCAGGGAATCAATCTAGTTGCTAATGGATGATGCACACTATGTCTTGTAAGCAAACATGCTGCTGACTCTGACTGGTTCCTATCTGTACTTTACAGCCATTGGTATAGGTTGTGCAGTTGTCGTGGTTATACACTTAATGATGATTTGTGCCAGATCCATGGTTACAGGCTTTTGTCTCTGTTACAACTCTGCCAAAATCACATGCATTTTGAAGTTTGGTAAATGATACATGCTATCTCTGAAACATGTCCAGTCTTTTATGCATCTGTTTGGCTACTACTGCACTAATCTGCATATATTCTACATACTGTAAATCAGACTTGAATGTTGAGATTTCCATTTTTGTGTGTTGTTGTCTTTCTCATACAAACATTTAGCTGCATAACAAGGTTCTAAAGTCATTATTCAGTGCTATAGTTGGCAGTTTAATAGTTTGCAAAGAGAAATGCTTAAAACACTGTAGTCATACCCAGTTTTGCCTGTCACACATGTCATGCAATGATGCTCATCTCTTTTATGAGTCCAGTGCTAAAAAAATTATCCAAACACACTTGGAAATGTGGGACTTGAACCCACAACCATCGTCATAATGTGGGAATATAATATTAATATCCTGACCCACTAGCCCAAGTACATGTCAGGATGAACACATACACACACACACACACACACACACACACACACACACACACACACACACACACACACACACACACACACACACGCACACACACACACCACACTTATAATATCCAGCAGTGATACTGCCACCTATAAACTATGGAATTATCATAGAGGTGCAATGATGTATGAAAGGTATGAATACTGTTTGAAACTGAACCTAAACCTAATAAAATCTGTACCCTCTGAAGCAAGCACAGTCAACTCAGTATTCTCTTTGGCACCCCAATCTCCTTCTGTGCACCTGCCCATTCACTGCATTCTCTTCAGGGGCTAGGGAGTGAAAAACAGCACTGTGTAATATCTGTGAGTGACATTCACTGGCAGGTCATATGTGTAGCTAAGATAAATTCTTCTTACAGTGCATAGGTGGCTACTGTTGTTTAACACAATCCTACCATCAGCCTAGGAGATTAGAAATGCATCACCTCATGTCACTGTAGTGGTAATGGAACTGTCCCTCTGTGCCTGCGATGCCAGTGACATGGGTGACAACCTGGGCTAAACTATTCCAGGCGTCAGCCTTATACTGAGGCCCTTGGTGGTCCTCCTGCAGAAGCCTCTGACTGTAACTCTGATGGAGGAGGTACAAAAAGATTTTGTCGACTTCACTCACCACTTGTGCACTCTAAAAGGAACACTATCCATTCCTCCTCTAGCCATGATGTCTCACCTTGAATAATCAAAATGAAAAATGGCAGAACACTGGTGCCCAAAGCAGTTCTCATGTACACCATCTGCCTCCCAATAATGAACATCAATGGAGGTCTTATTTGTGAGAAGGATGTCAAGATAGAATAATAGAGGCACTGTATAACTGTGGTCACTTTAAGATATGAAACATGGCAGTCATATATCCCTGTATATGCTGTTAAGAAAGCAGCCACTATAGTGACTCCATGTACATAAGGTTATATGTGGCATGACAGATTCGCCTAAGACATGGCCTGGCCTGTGCCTGTGCATGACTAAAGATTATGCACAGTATTAATGACAATTGAGTACAGTGCTTACCAGGTGTTCTTGCTGTACAAATTGAGTGATTCAGAAACAGTAATGAGTTGAGACCTGATTAGCAAAATCATCACTCCCAGTGAGGTGAATCTGTATGATACAAGCTTGAGGGTAATCAGAGAGAACCATCATGCTACAGAAGAAGACTGACAGCAGCATTTTCTGGACCTGCTACAGCTGAAATTGAGACAAATTGTTAAGACAAAGCTCTGCTTGTACAAGGTTAGTGCTACTTTTCACAAGTCCATTTTGTCAGGCTGCTTTTAGCTGCTACTGTACTTGTTGACATAATATGAAATACATTTTTCACTACTTATAAGTATTTGGGGAAGGTATACTGAGAGGGGGACTGCAAGGCTAAGGCAATTGTTTTGTTGATCATAAGGGCAACAACAACAACACATATTTAGCACACAGTTCAACACTTTCTGGCTGACCTTGTGATGTCACTTTTAATGAAAAAAAAATGTGCTTGTTATATATGTTGCACTTATATGTCATTTGCAAGAATCCGATTAATAAAGAGAGAGATAACAGCCATTTCACCTTGGTCTGTTACAGTGTTATAGCTATTACTTTGTGGGGGACATTTACTCAGTAAACATATGTGCGTAATGTTGATTACCGAATGTGGATGTAGGTATATAACTGTCAGGCATGCAAACAGGATGCTGTATGGGAAAGGGGAAGACGGGTTCTGTAAGGATTTGGCAGGGCCACTGATAAACAGGAATGTCATTTGCCCTTCTTTGCATGCCTACAAAGGAATGCCTAAAAAAATAGGGAAAGCAGAAACACACTGTGGACTCTGGTGAGAAAACAACATGTAGGCCAAAGTTATCTGATGCAGAGAATGAGGTGCTACTTGAGGTCCTCTGTATTAGTGGATGTTGGCTTACTGGCCTGCATGCTGCTGTACAAGCCTACTAGGACCATAAATAGCAAGATGTGGTGGCAGACATTTAAGCAGTGGGTGGCCACATCTGTAGTCATGGCACTGTGCATTGCAGGGCTACTGTGTGTCATTGAAGTAAGAGTTGAACACCCAGCACAGAAATGTCAGTCAGCAGGTCGGAGGCTATCAAGTGAGCCACCTCTCACAGTAAGGGAAGAGTTTCTGGCCTCTGTCAGAGGCAGTGGCACTTCATAATCAAACAGGGTTTCACTAGATTTATTGCAGAGCAAGAGCAACCAACA
The DNA here is from genome assembly GCF_019279795.1 of Protopterus annectens. Lineage (NCBI taxonomy): Eukaryota > Metazoa > Chordata > Ceratodontiformes > Protopteridae > Protopterus > Protopterus annectens. The sequence continues at coordinate 824,770,118 of NC_056728.1, read as the reverse complement.
AGATGATCTACTATAGATGGTCCAGGTATGTAGACCTATTTCTGTATCATACTACCTGTAAGTCCTCTGCACTCCTTAGTCAATGTCCAAACTATTAAATGTATGGTATACAGGAACATCAGGGATTCCCCTTCCATGGCCATCTGCACAAGGCATGCAATTAAAATAATTATTTACTTTTTTAATGTTAATATTTGTTCACCTCATTTTCATTTATACCTCTAGTGATGGGTCATACACTGGATGCTTTGTTTTGGTATATTCACAGGTGAATCTTTATTCAGCAGCAGCAACAGCACTGTGGAAATGCCCCGCCTGATGCCTCTGATAATGTTGCTGCAGATGAGCTAACACAGTCTGGGAGTACACAGTGTGTGTTGGATACATGGAATGTTACCAGTGCATCCCAGCACAAATCATGCACAGCCTCTGTGCCTTTATATAGTTAGGAGACACACACCAACCACACAAGGATGACAGGTTAATGGAGACACTATCAGTCAGAGAAGTGTGGCACCTCTTGTAGACATATATAATCTGTCACTAGTCCCCTTGAGCAGAAAGGCACACATGGGTGGATAATTAATGGTGCTCACTGGAGACATGACTACTGCCTTCCCCTGAAGTTGGCAAGCCAGTGACTGCATCCCAGCATACATGCATGGCCATCATAAAGGCACAGACCAAGTACCACCACAGCCATGGAGCAGTTAGTGATGGTGATGCAGGGTGTGCATGTGATGAACAACAAGAATGCATGTCCCATATGTGTGATTGCTTGAATATACTCATTCACATACTGGAACATGCCATGTCCTGTCAGACACCCTCCTGCTAGTGGTGAGGGACTGTCCACAAGCCAGACCACTGCTACATCCACAAGATGGTAATCATCATTGATGTGGATGACCTAGATCCCACTTCTACTGCACTAGCACTTCCATGGCTACATCTGTTCTGGTGGTATCTACACCCAGGCTACAACATATTCCTGGTCATGGTAGTCACAGCAGTGGCATGGCTCATAGCAGACATCACTCACAGTCACTCAGTGCACATCTAAACAGGGTCACAGTATATATGGAACAAACAAACTGTGAATACACAAGGCAATCCCAATGGCAAAAAAAGCAGGAAACAGTAATTCACTCTATCGATTTAATGTAGAATAAAGACACAGTGTACATGAAGCACTTTTCGTCTCGTAGATGCAAAGACGTCTTCAGATGTAAAAAGCCACATTTGAAAATGTTTTAAATACCAGCAATACCCAGTCATGTGGTCCCAGTCCACCCAATAAAGATTACCCGTGAGTGAAACTTTTAAATCAAGGTGACAAAACACTTATCATTGTGATGTTGCTATTATCTACAGAAGCACTTTCCACCACAAGTTTCACTACATAATACACAACAAGATGGTACCTAGTACCATTACTACTTGTAAAAACAACAAAAATGACAAAAGTGTGTAAATAATCGTAATTTAACCTACATCCCTATGTGTCCACATATAAAATCTAACCGTATTTTTCTGAGAAACTCATTTTTTAAAAAATGACTTAATGGTCTAAAAACCTACTATTTATAGTAGACCTGTACATAGTACGTGCCGAAAAGACATAGACGTAGATACCTAGTGCATTTTTTAATCAATTACTACATTTCTGAAAAGTGTTTTGTCACCTTGATTTAAGTCTTTGTATCTCCGAGATGAAAAGTGCTTCATGTATACTGTGTCTTTATGCTATATTAAATCGAGAGTGAATTACTGTTTCCTGCTTTTTTCGTCATTGGGATTGCCTTGTGTATTCAGGGTTACAGTATAGCCAATGCAACTCTTGGCAGAGCCGTGGGCCAGGGCATGCACAGAATGCTGAAAACACTGACATTCAAGACCTGTACTTGTCCAGTACATTAAACCACAGTGCTTCAACTATTGCTGAGGCTGTGTTCCAGCAGATCACCCTCATACCACCCCAGGACATCACACACACACACACACAGAAATATTCACAAACACACACACATGCACATACTTTACCTGACACTGGCTTTTCATGAAGACTTTTACATTAATTGCAAGGCCCCTGATACTGATAGGCAATAACATAACAGTACAATTCACGTAAGTAATCCTCAGCATCACATATTTCGCTGTGTAAGACATACACTCCTGTGCCCCCTTCACCATCTGTGCAAATGATGATAACGGTGCCCTGCCCCTTCTACATGGTTACTTGGCTTGCCCCTGTCTGATGCACAGTGAGGCCACCCTATGGATGGATAAGCACAGCCTGTATCTGCTTTACTCTTGTCTACTATGTTCTGAAGCTATATCCAAGCAGCTGCCTCTTTGCCAGTGCCATAGCATACTGTGATCACCTTGGTCTGGCATGATTGTCCACTGCTGCTGGCTCCTCCACTGACTCTTCATCTGACTCAGCCTCCAGTTCCTGTGGTGCTAGGATCTGCTGCTCCTGCAAGTGCCCACCATGCTGTAACTGCTTCCTAAGTAAGATATTGTGTAGCATTACACACACTAACACTATTTTTGCACGCATACCGGGTCATATTGTAGGGCACCACCAGATGAATCACAACAGAGAAAGTGGCCTTTAGCAACCCAAACAGATGCTCAGTAATGGTCCTCATTTGTGATTGCTCATGGTTGTACCCCTGATCTGTTTGATTTTGTGGATTTCTCACGAGTGTCATGGGTCAGGGTACCAGACTATATCTAGCAACATCAACAACATGCCCCTTGGGGAAGTCACTCCTCATAAATATCGGTACAGGTCACAGGTGTGTCATATGTGAGAGTCATGATAACTGCCTTGGTGGCTTACACACACATTGTGGATTATATCCCATGCATTGCGGACCATCTGGCAGTTGATGGAGTGATAACATTTGCAGTTTGTGTGCCTCCGTTCCAATTCACCAGGTGGGGCCTTTCTTTCAGAATGGGTACAGCCTATGGCCCCACTGCCTCAAATAAATGGGATATATCATAGCAGTGGCATTGGCTGTCTCCTGTGTGGTATATAGACATGGGAACCACAAATGCTCCACAGCATACTGAAGCATGGCATTGAGAAACTGAAGGAATGTTCTCAAAATAGATACATGAGATGCCCTAACTGTGCTCCCAATAGGTCACTGAAAGGTCCCTGCTGTAAATATATGCAAAGTCACACATACTTTAGCATTCAATGGGATAGGTACACAATAATTCCTTCAGGGCTGCAGACAAGGATGTCACATGTCCACAGTTTCTTGGAATGATGTTGTGTACTATCAGGCAAAATAGTGACAATATGAGACTCTTGCAGATCATATTTACTAAAGTTTTGGCAAGTTCTCCCATTCTTTGGTGACTTCTTTAGTCTGAATACAAGTATTTACCGAAGTTCAAATATGCAACTGATGCAGCCCCATTACACCACATTTATGCACTTATGAATCACTCCCGCCATTTTGTTTTGCTTTATTACCATACCCTGAGATACTTCTTGTAGATGTTGCCCATTGCCATGTCATTATATATGATCATTAGCATATATGGTACTCAAATGTGTTGCTTGGCCTGTCTGACTTGTGGTGCCTGTGTTACTTCACAAAGTTCAATGCGGGGAAATGTTTTGAACCCAACCCCATATTCATTTATATTTTCTAATACTATTGCATAGACATTCTAGCTTCTTTCAGTATGATCTTCAGCATTACATGTTGCATTTATTTTTTGTTGCTTCTGTATATCCCTTAGTTTTTTAAACACCTTTATTAAATTATCACTTAAAACATAGGCACGCATACATCAATAGAAAATAAAACAAATCATATTAACATTTTTTCACGCATTACAAATTACACATTTTCTTTCTTTATAACAACTGTCATTCATTCAAAAATTACATAAATTGCTCAGTTCCTCAGTCTTCCCGCGATCATAATTCTGCATGTATTGTTTCCAGTAATACATTTTATTTATATATATATATATATATATATATATATATATATATATATATATATATATATAATTTGCTTCTTTCCTTTTTTAAAGATCCCACTTCCAGTTCATTTATCTATTTAACAGTATTCAGTACTTCAATTACACTTGGTTTAGATTTTCGTTTTAATTTTCCAGTAATTACTTTTTTTGGCAGCTAATAGCACTAAACTTAATAAGGCCTTACTTGTCTAGGCAATTCAAAACCTGTGCTAGCTAATATGAATCCTTTCCTTAGTTACAGCCTCATCCCACATAATTATATTTTCCTCTCTAGTTATTTGCTTCCAGTGCCTTGGTTCCTTTACCAGTTTTCTTCAGTAAATTTCAGCACCCACCTGCCTATTTTCTGTATCCCTAGTTGTAGTCATCCCTTTTTGCAAAATCTCATCTCTACATTCCCATGTTGACTTAGTTCTTAGAATGCTTTTTGCAATTTTATAAGTATAGTATTCTGTATAGTTGTTATTCTCCTTAAAGAACTGCATCAGAAATCCTACTCTCTTCTTAATTTCTGAACTCCTGCTGCTTCATCATTATCCCTTTCCACTTTGATTTGTAACTGCCTGCTTTTGTTATGCATATGAGCCTTAACTGCAGAGATGTAAGCCTTTTAAATATCTACTTTGACTACTGTTTCAGATCTCATTTTAGCTCATGTTATCCACATTTCTTATCTTCAGTTTACAGTTACTCCAAGCCTTTGCAAGCTCTTTACTGCTTAGATTCAAATATAGTAACACTTCACATACTGTTTGGTTTAAATAATCATTAAATGGCTTCCTTTTCAAAAGAAGCACTGGAAAATGCTAGACATTGTCACAACAGACATTTACTTGCTTACAAAATATAACTTGTATATGTTAATATTCTGGCATTGTCTCCACAGTATTCTTTTGACATGGCGCCTGTATTTAATCGTGCCTAATTACCATATTTCAGTAAAGAATGCATTTATTCTACTTCATTTTGTCTTGTTTTCCTTACATCAATGAGCCCAAATGCATGGATATATTTCTCTAAACATTTATCCTGAACAGGTATTTTATGATATCTTGGCCCTCCAGAGATGTTTTCCTAAATTGCTGTAGTGTTTCCGTCTCCAGCCACTGCCATAAATCTACAAATCAAAGGCTATAATTTCTCCCATAATATTTGTTACAGCTTGTCTCAATGCTTTTGGTAAAATAAATAAGCTAATAGGTAAGTACTAGGCAAGTTGCCTTTCTAGGCCATTTTAAGCCTAGCCAATTTTCTTCAAAGATAAGAATCAAACCCTGTACCTTTGCACCAATAAGGTAAAAACTTTAAGCACTATACCAAACCCTTATGTCCGCCCCCAATACTATGCAAACAACCTCTGACCACTATTAATCTTTCATACCTATTTTATTTTATTTGGAACTTTTCAACTGGGGACCTATTTCAAGTTTTAACCAGGGGTGAACACAATGCATGGATGACATTATATATAGAGTAAATGACAAATTGCAATATATGTGTATATTACATACAAAGTGAGTATCATAGTTGGCTTGAGGGTATAAAGGCAATAGATAAATTATGTTATATAGAAAGTGACTAACAAAATGCAAATATATATATGCATTATATACAGAGTGGAAATCAGAGCTGGCAGGCTGAGAGCGTTGATCAGTATTTCTTGCTGGCTGAAAATCAGGCTTGTTGGCTGTTGGTGAAGCACCCTCCAAGAGGAAAAAATGCTGAGAGAAGAAGGGAGCCACTTTTGAGATTTTAAGTATTTTTTCTCTGTTTATTTGCTAAGTTTTTCTGCATAGCTGCCTAGCTTGAGCATTTTCTGGCTTGTTAAACTTGATTTCTGTATTAGTAGCTGTATTTAGAGCACAACCAAAAGCTGTTTGCTGAATTTCCTGTTTGCACTTAATTTTAAATCATTTTTTTCTTAAAACTTGCATATTTTCTGTCCTTGACCTAGCACTCTTGTGTGGGGTCATTTACTGCACTGTTATAACTTGATACTACTTGTGAACCTCTGCTATCTCTGTAAAAAACAAAAACACAAAAAAAAATCTTGCATTTTTCGCACTTTTCTGAGAGTTAAAAAGTTCAGTTACAGGCTTGCTGTTCCTGAACTGTTTGAAAGTTTCTGTGAGGCCATTTTGCTTGGGCTGAAGGAGGTCTCTCTGTTGATCAGTGGCAGTGACTAACATTGAGCAGCTTCCCTGCCCCGGAGGTGGTTACTGACTTGAAACTGTAGTTTTATTGGCCACTAGCGGTCATTTCCATAACTCCTTCATCTTCCTCTCTTAAAACCTAGCTGCCTCGTGGTTTGCGCATCTTTTCAGGCTTGTTGGCTGTTGGTGCACCACCCTCCAAGAGGAAAAATGCTGAGAGAAGAAGGAGCCACTTTGAGATTTTAAGTATTTTTCTCTGTTTATTTGCTAAGTTTTTCTGCATAGCTGCCTAGCTTGAGCATTTTCTGGCTTGTTAAACTTGATTTCTGTATTAGTAGCTGTATTTAGAGCACAACCAAAAGCTGTTTGCTGAATTTCCTGTTTGCACTTAATTTTAAATCGTTTTTTCTTAAAACTTGCATATTTTCTGTCCTTGACCTAGCACTCTTGTGTGGGGTCATTTACTGCACTGTTATAACTTGATATTACTTGTGAACCTCTGCTATCTCTGTAAAAAACAAAAAAAAAAAAAATCTTGCTTTTTCCCACTTTTCTGAGAGTTAAAAAAGTTCAGTTACAGGCTTGCTGTTCCTGAACTGTTTGAAAGTTTCTGTGAGGCCATTTTTGCTTGGGCTGAAGGAGGGTCTCTCTGTTGATCAGTGGCAGTGACTAACATTGAGCAGCTTCCCTGCCCCGGAGAGGTGGTTACTGACTTGAAACTGTAGTTTTATTGGCCACTAGGGGTCATTTCCATAACTCCTTCATCTTCCTCTCTTAAAACCTAGTTGCCTCGTGGTTTGGGCGTCTTTTCAGGCTTGTTGGCTGTTGGTGAAGCACCCTCCTGAGAGAAGAAGGGAGCCACTTTTGAGATTTTAAGTATTTTTCTCTGTTTATTTGCTAAGTTTTTCTGCATAGCTGCCTAGCTTGAGCATTTTCTGGCTTGTTAAACTTGATTTCTGTATTAGTAGCTGTATTTAGAGCACAACCAAAAGCTGTTTGCTGAATTTCCTGTTTGCACTTAATTTTAAATCGTTTTTTTCTTAAAACTTGCATATTTTCTGTCCTTGACCTAGCACTCTTGTGTGGGGTCATTTACTGCACTGTTATAACTTGATATTACTTGTGAACCTCTGCTACCTCTGTAAAAAACAAAAACAAAAAAAAATCTTGCTTTTTTCCCACTTTTCTGAGACTTAAAAGTTCAGTTACAGGCTTGCTGTTCCTGAACTGTTTGAAAGTTTCTGTGAGGCCATTTTGCTTGGGCTGAAGGAGGGTCTCTCTGTTGATCAGTGGCAGTGACTAACATTGAGCAGCTTCCTGCCCCGGAGAGGTGGTTACTGACTTGAAACTGTAGTTTTATTGGCCACTAGGGGTCATTTCCATAACTCCTTCATCTCCTCTCTTAAAACCTAGTTGCCTCCTGGTTCGGGGCTCTTTTCACGCTTGTTGGGTGTTGGTGAAGCACCCTCCAAGAGGAAAAAGCTGAGAGAAGAAGGAGCCACTTTTGAGATTTTAAGTATTTTTCTCTGTTTATTTGCTAAGTTTTTCTGCATAGCTGCCTAGCTTGAGCATTTTCTGGCTTGTTAAACTTGATTTCTGTATTAGTAGCTGTATTTAGAGCACAACCAAAAGCTGTTTGCTGAATTTCCTGTTTGCACTTAATTTTAAATCGTTTTTTCTTAAAACTTGCATATTTTCTGTCCATGACCTAGCACTCTTGTGTGGGGTCATTTACTGCACTGTTATAACTTGATATTACTTGTGAACCTCTGCTATCTCTGTAAAAACAAAAACAAAAAAAATCTTGCTTTTTCCCACTTTTCTGAGAGTTAAAAGTTCAGTTACAGGCGTGCTGTTCCTGAACTCTTTGAAAGTTTCTGTGAGGCCATTTTTGCTTGGGCTCAAGGAGGTTCTCTCTGTTGATCAGTGTCAGTGTCTACCATTGAACAGCTTCCTGCCCCCTGGAGAGGTGGTTACTGACTTGAAACTGTAGTTTTATTGTCCCTTTTGGGTCTATTCCTGCTCCTTTCCAGCCCCTGCTATCAAGCACGCTTTAACGTGCTTTAGCGGAGCTTGCCACTAGAGCAGCATCGGCAACGCCGGTTAAACAAGGTTAAACTCTTTCTGGCTCCAGAAAGTCTGTTCTTCATTTTTTCCCTTAGAACTGCTCTGTTAGGAACCTAAACAGTTTACACCTACACTAAAAAGTGCAGCACTTGTTCCAAATAGCTTTTTCTTCTCAAAAAGCTCAGCACTTGTCTTATAAGCATATCCCTTGTCTTATAAGCATTCTCTTTGCAGGTCAAGCACTCCTATATTATACAAATCTCTCACTAGCAAAACCCCCCAGGAGTGCCCACTTCCCTGCTAAGCCCATTACTTTTCTGTCTCCTACCAACTCATAATTCTTTCTAGCATGTCGAAGGGTCAGATGCTGGCGTCCTCTCCTGCCCAGTTGGTGAATCTGGGAATATTGAGGCAATGTTACAATTGCCTCATGTACACGGACAACCCTCTCCTCCTCCCACGTAATGCTAACACTTGTGAGAGATGCAGCTATTTAGCCAGACTGGAGGCTGAGCTCTCTCAACTCAGGACTGGCAAGACCAGGCAGGAGGAGAAGGCAACTACACACACCACAATACCAGTCTCACATAACTCAACCACACCACTGAATCAAACACATAAACACACTAAAACATACTCGGAGGCTCTAAGTAAAAATTTACCTAAACAGCAGAGGCCGCCAAAGCAGACACCCAAGCAACTGCAAACTCAATACACCACACAAACAACACATAAACAACAAAATCAGTGTGCAAAGCAGTCACTGCCCTTAAGGCCAAATACAACACCAAACATACTTGTCATAGGTGACTCCATAGTCAGACACACTGACGTCCCGCTCACCAGACTGAGTAAGGAGAAGGTCACAGTAAGCTGCCTGTCGGGCGCTAGAATCCGCCACATAATGCAAGCACTCAGGTCTCTCAACAGCAGGTACAAGTACGACTCAGTCATTGTCCACGCTGGTGTCAACGACCTGGGACGTACCTCCTTGGACTACATGAAAAGAGACATTGAGGAGCTCTCTGATTATGTAGCCCAGGCAGGTATGACCCTGACCTTGAGCAGTATCCTACCTTCACCTAGAATGATGCCACAATACAGTGATAAGATGATCAGCTTTAATAATTGGCTTAAATTCTGGTGTCATTCAAAGGGGATCCAATGTCTGTCTGCCTGGGATGACATGCTGGATAAGTCACGCTGCTTCGCAAGGGACGGCTTGCACCTGTCACCCCCAGGCTTCCGGATATTGGCAAAGGCTCTTGCCACCCCCATAGTGCCTTTTTTAGGCAAGGCTCAAATTCTAAACCTACCACCCTAGAACACCAAAAGGAAAAAACTAAGGGTAATGCTGCTCAATGCCAGAAGTCTCAATCTCAAGATGCACGCCCCCTCAGTGGTACTAAAAAGGGGCATCACAACATCGATGACTTGACTGTGGAACTGCTACAATAGTTCAGGCTATTTGTACCGGAAAGACAACTCAGCAGACATTTAAGCAGAACCACTCGGATGCCCAAAGACTGCACCGGACATCTTCAAGACCATCTCAAAGAAAGGGGTGCCGATAGACCTATCATCACCTCAACACAGCTCAAAAATTCTGCACAAGGACATTCCACCCACTAGCATGGAAAGTGGATTCGCTCTCCTTCAACTGGAAAGGCCTATCAGCATATGCATTCCCACCTCTTCCTTTGATACACAAGGTATTACTGAAAATCAAGGAAGAACGTCCCAAGGATAATCCTGATAGCTCCAAACTGGCCAAGACAACACTGGTACCCACTACTGAGGAGCATGTCTCGAACAACATGTGGCCAATACCCTGATGCCTTTGATGTTAACTCAGAACAACTACAGCATCATACATCCAAACCTAAAACGTTGCAACTGACTGCATGGAACATCACATAGCAGCAGCTAATCCAGAACTTTCCCAAAGAGTTAAAGACATTATTCTTGAAGCGCAGACCTTCAACAAGAAGGAACTATGCTGGAAAATGGAAAAGGTTTGTCATTTGGAGTACTGAAAGAGGAAAAGATGTGTCAAACATAGATATGCCTAACATTCTGGAGTATCTGGCCGAACTTCTTCATTCAGGCCTGTCCTACTCCTCCATCAAGATACATGCATCAGCTATTTCAGCAGAATACAGCTTTGATCCACCTGTTTTTTCGCACCCTTTACTCAGGCAGTTCCTCAGAGGAATCAAGAATGTAAAACCTCCAAGGAAACCACCATTACCAGCTTGGGATTTGAACTTTGTGCTAAATTGACACTATCACCCTTTGAACCAGCAGCAACAGCAGACCTACAACACCTGTCATGGAAAACTGCTTTCCTACTGGCAATTACTTCAGCAAGGAGGGTTTCAGAACTACAGGCCTTAATGGCAGTGCAACCCTTCCTAATCTTCCACCAAGATAGAGTGTCCATGAGGACTAATCCTACATTTATGCCTAAGGTGGTATCCAGAGTGTCTTTAAACCAGGCAATCCACCTACCTACCTTCTTTCCCAACCCACAAAACAGAGGGGAAAGAATACTGCATACCTTGGATGTACATAGACAGCTACGCTACTACTTGGACAGAACAAAAATAGCAGAAAGACTGACCAACTTTTGTAGCCTATGCAACAGGAAGGGAAGGAAAAGCTATTTCCAAACAGACAATCTCCAAATGGATAGGAAATTGCATACGATTCTGTTACTCCTTCCATGGAAAACCAATTCCACAGAACATAAGACCTCATTCTACAAGGGCAACAGCCACTACCACAGCCTTCTTACGAGGAGTGGCAACCAAAGACATTATTGAGGCGGCTACTTGGACCTCCATGCATACATTTGCCAAGCATTATAATTTGCCTCTATATTCCAGATCCCGAGCAGGGTTTGCCACTGCTGTACTGCAAGGGATCCTAAACACACCATAATCTACTTTTATCCTCCTCCCCTAGTTGGCTATGGTATTCTACCCAGTTGTTATGACTGCAGATGCATCCATGAAGGACATAGTACAGTTTTGTACCTACCATAAATGTAGATGTCCGAACTGGATAGCATCTGCAGTCAGGATTACCCTCCCTCCTTCCCCTCTGTGGTACTCCTAGGGTGTTTACCCTCCTAATAGCTAGCTGTTGGGGGGGGGGGGTCTTTTATGGTGTATTTGTTTGTATATATGTACATACATGCTTATTGTTGTGTTTACCTCTATCTATTTGGAAACATTGGCATCTATCCAAATTTTAGCCTGCAAGAGGGCTTCTGGCATCTGGGGCAAGAAACACTGACCATTTTGCTAAGCCCATTACTTTTCTGTCTCCTACCAACTCATAATTCTTTCTAGCATGTTCAGATGCGGGGTCTCCTGCCCAGTTGGTGAATCTGGGAATATTGAGGCAATGTTACAATTGCCTCATGTACAGGGACAACCTCTCCTCCTCCAACAACACTTGTGAGAGATGCAGCTATTTAGCCAGACTGGAGGCTGAGCTCTCAACTCAGGACTGGCAAGACCAGGCAGGAGGAAAAGGGCCCTACACACCCCACAATACCAGTCTCACATAACTCAACCACACCACTGAATCAAACACATAAACACACTAAAACATACTGGAGGCTCTAGTAAAATTTACCTAAACAGCAGGGGCCCCCAAAACAGACACCCAAGCTACTGCAAACTCAACACACCACACAAACAACACAGCAACAACAAAATCAGTGTGAAAGCAGCCACTGCCCTTAAGGCCAAATACAACACCAAACATACTTGTCATAGGTGACTCCATAGTCAGACACACGGGCGCCCGCTCACCACAGTGAGTAAGGGGAAGGTGACAGTATGCTGCCTGTCGGCCTAGAATCCGCCACATAATGCAAGCACTCAGGTCTCTCAACAGCAGGTACAAGTAGACTCAGTCATTGTCCACGCTGGTGTAAACGACCTGGGCGACCCCCTTTGGACTACATAAAAAGAGACATTGAGGAGCTCTCTGATTATGTAGCCCAGGCAGGTATGACCCTGACCTTGAGCAGTATCCTACCTTCACCTAGAATGATGCCACAATACAGTGATAAGATGATCAGCTTTAATAATTGGCTTAAATTCTGGTGTCATTCAAAGGGGATCCAATGTCTGTCTGCCTGGGATGACATGCTGGCCAAGCCACGCTGCTTGCAAGGGACGGCTTGCACCTGTCACCCCTGGGCTACCGGATATTGGCAAAGGCTCTTGCCACCCCCATAGTGCCTTTTTTAGGCAAGGCTCAAATTCTAAACCTACCACCCTAGAACACAAAAAAGTAAAAAAACTAAGGGTAATGCTGCTCAATGCCAGAAGTCTCAATCTCAAGATGCACGCACTCGAGGCCCTTCTCAGTATGGAGAACATCGATGTCTGTGCAGTGACAGAAACCTGGGTCAAAGGCCCCGAGAGCACCCCAGCACTATCAGGTTTCACCCCATATCATGCCTTCCCGCCCCAAAATCCGGACAACACCAAGAAAGGGGGTGTCCATATTCATAAAGGACACCCACACCTCAAGGTTGGTGGCAACGCACGATGCATTGGAGACCATCCAGGTGCAATTAACCATAGGCAAGACTGCTCTGCAATTTGTAGCATGTTTCAGGGCACCCTCTCCAACCCAGGAACCTCACATGGCCTTCCTGAAAACATTGAGGATAAATGCACTCCAAACACCATCATACTAGTGACTCTAACCACCCATTACAGACTGCAAACACCACTCTCAAGCCCAAACACTTAGCCCAAAGGTTCCTGGAAACATAAACTCAAAATGCCATGGAACAACTACCATCCCCACAAGAGGAGAGAAAACATACTTGATCTCATCATCACGAACATGGATCACAATGTTCAACACCCAGCACTCCCCCCACTGGTGAGATCAGATCATAACCACATCTCGCTGAGGTCCTCATCCCGCCTCCCACCTGAAATAAAAGACCACAGTGAAAAACTTCAAAGTCGGATTTCACACTTCTAAAACTAGTGTGGTTCCTAAGGCCCCTGGAGCCGTGTGTAAACATTACTCAAACCCTGAATCACTTACAAATGCCTTCTACCAGCACCTACAGGACTGCATGGATCAGGCAATCCCAAACAAAACTAAGACTCTTTGTACCAAAGGCAGCCCAGTCTGGTGGACCCCAGCCATAAACAAGCTCTACAACAAAAGGAGGAAGCTACTACAAGATAGAGCAAAATCCTTGAAAGGTAAGACACTTTGATCATTATAAGTAAAAACTAAGAGCTCTCATAAAATCATCCAAGGCAAATTTTGAGAGAAAAATCGCCAAGGACTCAAAAGACAATCATAAGGCCTTTTTAGCTATGTTAGAAACCTAGGAGGAAACTCCCAGATATGCTCAGAATTAGTTCAAAATGATGTGAAGATTACTGAACCTACACACATTGCCAACATACTGGCTGACAGGTTCAGTGCAAACTTCTCCCCTCCCCAAAAAGGGGAGATATCTATACCAGAGGATTGTAGCCCCCAAACATCTCCAAGCCCAGGTGAGAACTGCTCCCTTTGAACCAGCAGCAACAGCAGACCTACAACACCTGTCATGGAAAACTGCTTTCCTACTGGCAATTACTTCAGCAAGGAGGGTTTCAGAACTACAGGCCTTAATGGCAGTGCAACCCTTCCTAATTTTCCACCAAGATAGAGTGTCCATGAGGACTAATCCTACATTTATGCCCAAGGTGGTATCCAGAGTGTCTTTAAACCAGGCAATCCACCTACCTACCTTCTTTCCCAACCCACAAAACAGAGGGAAAGAATACTGCATACCTTGGATGTACATAGACAGCTACGCTACTACTTGGACAGAACAAAAATAGCAGAAAGACTGACCAACTTTTTGTAGCCTATGCAACAGGAAGGGAAGGAAAAGCTATTTCCAAACAGACAATCTCCAAATGGATAGGAAATTGCATACGATTCTGTTACTCCTTCCATGGAAAACCAATTCCACAGAACATAAGACCTCATTCTACAAGGGCAACAGCCACTACCACAGCCTTCTTACGAGGAGTGGCAACCAAAGACATTATTGAGGCGGCTACTTGGACCTCCATGCATACATTTGCCAAGCATTATAATTTGCCTCTATATTCCAGATCCCGAGCAGGGTTTGCCACTGCTGTACTGCAAGGGATCCTAAACACACCATAATCTACTTTTATCCTCCTCCCTAGTTGGCTATGGTATTCTACCCAGTTGTTATGACTGCAGATGCATCCATGAAGGACATAGTACAGTTTTGTACCTACCATAAATGTAGATGTCCGAACTGGATAGCATCTGCAGTCAGGATTACCCTCCCTCCTTCCCCTCTGTGGTACTCCTAGGGTGTTTACCCTCCTAATAGCTAGCTGTTGGGGGGGGGTCTTTTATGGTGTATTTGTTTGTATATATGTACATACATGCTTATTGTTGTGTTTACCTCTATCTATTTGGAAACATTGGCATCTATCCAAATTTTAGCCTGCAAGAGGGCTTCTGGCATCTGGGGCAAGAAACACTGAGGAAAATGGCGTCGGCTGATGCTTTTATACCCGAAGACCAGCAGAGATGACGTCGGGTGGAGTGCGACATCAGCCGAAGCCGGACCCGGACTTTGGAATCCGGCCGACTGAAGGGCTGCCTGACGACAGGACAACCCGGTTGTTATGACTGCAGATGCTATCCAGTTCGGACATCTACATTTATGGTAGGTACAAAACTGTACTTAATTACTTTTTTTGGCAGCTAATATAACTAAACTTAATAAGGCCTTACTTGTCTAGGCAATTCAAAACCTGTGCTAGCTAATATGAATCCTTTCCTTAGTTACAGCCTCATCCCACATAATTATATTTTCCTCTCTAGTTATTTGCTTCCAGTGCCTTGGTTCCTTTACCAGTTTTCTTTAGTAAATTTCAGCACCCACCTGCCTATTTTCTGTATCCCTAGTTGTAGTCATCCATTTTTGCAAAATCTCATCTCTACATTCCCATGTTGGCTTAGTTCTTAGAATGCTTTCTGCAATTTTATAAGTATAGTATTCTGTATAGTTGTTATTCTCCTTAAAGAACTGCATCAGAAATCCTACTCTCTTCTTAATTTCTGAACTCCAGCTGCTTCATCATTATCCCTTTCCACTTTGATTTGTAACTGCCTGCTTTTGTTATGCATATGAGCCTTAACTGCAGAGATGTAAGCCTTTTAAATATCTACGTTGGCTACTGTTTCAGATCTCATTTTAGCTCATTTTATCCACATTTCTTATCTTCAGTTTACAGTTACTCCAAGCCTTTGCAAGCTCTTTACTGCTTAGATTCAAATATAGTAACACTTCACATACTGTTTGATTTAAATAATCATTAAATGGCTTCCTTTTCAAAAGAAGCACTGGAAAATGCTAGACATTGTCACAACAGACATTTACTTGCTTACAAAATATAACTTGTATATGTTAATATTCTGGCATTGTCTCCACAGTATTCTTTTGACATGGCGCCTGTATTTAATTGTGCCTAATTACCATATTTCAGTAAAGAATGCGTTTATTCTACTTCATTTTGTCTTGTTTTCCTTACATCAATGAGCCCAAATGCATGGATATATTTCTCTAAACATTTATCCTGAACAAGTATTTTATGATATCTTGGCCCTCCAGAGATGTTTTCCTTAATTGCTGTAGTGTTTCCGTCTCCAGCCACTGCCATAAATCTACAAATCAAAGGCTATAATTTCTCCCATAATATTTGTTACAGCTTGTCTCAATGCTTTTGGTAAAATAAATAAGCTAATAGGTAAGTACTAGGCAAGCTGCCTTTCTAGGCCATTTTAAGCCTAGCCAATTTTCTTCAAAGATAAGAATCAAACCCTGTACCTTGCACCAATAAGGTAAAAACTTTAAGCACTATACCAAACCCTTATGCCCACCCCCAATACTATGCAAACAACCTCTGACCACTATTAATCTTTCCTACCTATTTTATTTTATTTGGAACTTTTCAACTGGGGACCTATTTCAATTTTTAACCAGGGGTGAACACAATGCATGGATGACATTATATATAGAGTAAATGACAAATTGCAATATATGTGTATATTACATACAAAGTGAGTATCATAGTTGGCTTGAGGGTATAAGGCAATTGATAAATTATGTTATATAGAAAGTGACTAACAAAACGCAAACATATATATATGCATTATATACAGAGTGGAAATCAGAGCTGGCAGGCTGAGAGCATTGATTAGCATTTCTTGCTGGCTGAAAATGAGAGCTTATGATAGATGATTTTATTTTATTTAATTTATTTTATATTGATGTTTGATATGATTGTCTTTTTATTTTATTCACAGTGGCATAATTTAATAGGGCAGTGTTCCTTTAAATGTATTCCTTGTTTTGTGATTATGTGTTTGGCAGGGGGTTTAAAAGGGTGTTTGCTTTTGTTACTTTTATCTGATGAAGTCTACATTTATTGGATGAAAGCACTTATCTGATTAATAAAGCCATTTGCAGTTTTTACCCAGTTGCTTTTTTGTTTTTTGGTTTGATTCTGTTTTTGGTTCTTAGGCTGAAATCACAATCAAAAATTAAGGCAGAGCAACATTTGTTGCTAGACGAAGGGAATGAAGAGGTTAAATTATGTAACCAGAGAGAAAGCAGTTGCTTTTTCCTAGATTCTTGAAATGTGCCTATATTTCTTATCAGAAAATGAGGTTAGAGGAATACTTTTTAACAAAAGAAGAGAAAGATTCACACAATTTTGGACAAAAAAAGTTTGGGACTACCTTTCATTTGTTACAGTAGCCTTTTTAATTAATATCAAAACTACTTTCTTTAATTTCCACTCTATTCCAGAAAATAAACATCAATTCCTAGTTTTCTTTACAAAGTTTTCATTTTTTATAGGTTCATAGGTTCATAGGTTCATACTAGGCTATCTGCCCTAGGACATTTATAAGCTTAGCCAGAGTATGTTTGGCTTTCGCCACCCATTTTAAATTCATTTTGCTATGACCTTTTTCGAGGTTAGTATACTGTGCCTCTGTCTAACAGTGACACAGAAGTGATACCCGGGGTATAGGTTCATAGGTTCATGCTAGGCTAAAAATGCTAGATGTAACGTTGGGTTCATAGGTTCGTACTAGGTTAACTGCCCTTGCGAGCCATTTTAAGCCTAGCCAATTATCCCCTGTGAGATTCAAACCCTGTACCCTGTGTTTGTAAGGCAAACACCTTAACCATTAGGCTACCCTCCCAATAAGGTTAGCTGTTTTTGCGATGCATATGCATTTCTTCTAACAGTATTATCTGCGCATTATTATTGTAACTATAGATTAAGTCTATGTCAGATGATCGACTTTTTAGAAAATCGAAAAAAATATAGAACAGACCATAAGATTGAGTTTTCAAAAACTCGAACATCAAAAGAAAACACACACATAAAAATCTATTGCAGGGGACAAGCTAACCCCCATACCCCCTGCAAATTATGTATACCAATTCCGAGATTGCTCTATAGTTAGGAAAAGGGTAAATTTCCAGATCTTCGCTGTACCGCGATCTCCACTGAAAAGCTTTTTGTTTCCAAAATCTTGGTGCTATGGTCTTGACCATATGGAGTTCGAGTTTCTGAAAACTCATTCAACTGATGGGGACCCTATAGATCAGTATCTTGTTCTGTTTTTCCTTGCTATTAACCCATTAACCTTCCAGAGTAGTAGTAAATCAAATTGTAATATGGTAAAGCTTAAGTTTAATTCAACGTATATATATATATATATATATATATATATATATATATATAGTGCGTCTTCCATTGTGTTACAAACTGATCATTAAAGGTCTGTTTCTGTCACTTTTTGTCATTTAATGTATTTTTGTGTAATATTGTCCCAGAAGAATTTGATCTGTTATTTTTATCAAAATGAACTATTCACTCACTAGGCAATACATATTTCTTCAAGGCACTAGAGCTCATGCTGTGTAAAAACAGCACTGTAAAGCTTCTTTTATTATTTTCAAATCAGACTCAAACACTGATTTACTCCTCTGGCCCGGAGAACACCTATTATAAATCATTAATAGCTTTGTAGCTTTGCTGCAGTTAGCAAATTAATTATTGATTTCTGAATCTGTCCCTTTATTTTGTGCTACTTCATTTCTGTAGGCTGTTCAATTTTGCAACTAGTGATTGTTTTTTAACATTTCCTCTTTTAAGTCATTAGTTGTATCGAATGTTGTGGATATTGTCAAAAGGTCAACCCTGTTAACTCTCCAGACAAAGCAATTTCATCCTCCTGTTATCAAATACAATTGTTAAGGAATGCAGTCTGCATTCTCCTAGCAATAGAGACACCGCAGGTCTATCTGCAAACTGAAAGTTTCCTGTTCTGAAGCATAACAAATATGACTTTAACCAAACAGCATACAATATGAAATGGTTATTTTCTCACTGATACATACTGATTTCAGTGGTTTTAAAATATCTTCCAGTATGCATCATACATTGTAGCTATACAAAACATCCTTGTCCCTAAATATATTTTCTGCACTTAACCTACTTTTCTCAGTCAGTTCTTAGGTTCATATAAAAGTACTTGGCTAGCTGTCCTTGTGGACTATTTTAAGCCTAGCCAATTTCACATTTTGAGCTTGAAGTAACATTTCATTTGGTTAAAGATTGGCCTTACCCATTTTATGGTTGATAATTATATATTGCCCTAATAAGGAATAACTGGGATCATACTATAGATAATTTGAGGGAACCCATGCATGGGATAACACATTTAGGAGTTGTCTGTCCATTAGTAGTGCAGGGGAAAGTCCTGGGGTAAATTTTCTTTTTCCCATCCACAGATGTAAGTTGTAATTGAAAATGGTCAAGGATGAACTTTGTTTTATGTGGATAAGGAGTCTGTCCCACATCAATGGTATCCTCTGTGAAACATACCTGTCCCTCCAAACTGTTCTGTTGATGCTGCAGAAGAGTTATAGATCCCTAGACCAAATATTTATGATGCCATCTAACTTGCTGATGTGCAATGAATCCATCAGTAATGGGTCAGAGTATGCCTTGTATGTCAGAAACAGGTAAGCTCTTAGCAGTCTGTAGGATACTGAGTATAGTGACAGGGCTTTGAGCTGGGCCTTGTAGGAAACGTTGTTGAGGCCTTGTATCCTTTTAGTTAGGTATGTCTGTGGGCTTTCCAGTTGTTGCATGTGTCTGGAAAGATATATGCCAAAAGGAACATTATTTTCAATGACTGGCCTACAGATAGCTGAGTAAAGGGGAACAATGACATCCCTAGATCTAGACAGAATCCATTTGTTTATAAGCTGTGCAATATAGGACTTTCTTGTAATAATAGACACATGTTGGTCAAACGTTAGGGGGTTGGTATAGGTAGTATGTAAGCTGCGGTGTGTGTGTGTGTGTGTGTGTGTGTGTGTGTGTGTGTGTGTGTGTGTGTGTGTGTATTGCCCCATGTGTTATTGACCATAGCAAGGTGCTAGTATTAATAGTATGTAAGGTGTAGTGTGTGCATATGTGTGTGTGTGTGTGTGTGTGTGTGTGTGTGTGTGTGTGTGTGTGTGTGTGTGTGTGTGTGTGTGTGTGTGTGTGCATGTGGCCCCTGTGTGTTAATGGCCATAACAAGGTACTAGTATAGGTAATATGTAAGGTGTGGAGGACTTTTCTGTCTTCAGCTTCAGCAGAACTTTTTTATTTTGGACATCAACTCAACTCAGGCTGGGGGGAGTGCTATTCTGGGGATTACCAAGAGTACCTCCGTTAAAGCTCTGGCTAAGTAACTTTAGTACTCCAGGAGAGTGAATTGCTCTTTGTTCTGACTTGATGTAAAGCAGCATATTCATCTAGAAAGTCAGAATTAAGTATATCTAGAGTGGTGTCTACATTGTTGGCAAAATCTAGGCAGTTCCATATCATCACTGATAGGCCATTTCAGATTACGTCCAGGTTTAGCGATTTCAGAGTTCTTTTGTATAAAGCTTTCAGTGTGATTGTGAATGGCTTATCCTTCCATGTGGTAAAAATTCATTCATGGTTACTTAAGTCATTGGGTAATATTCCAGAAGTAGTAAAGTTTTGTGAATGCCTCATCAGTATCCAGTCTAAAATATTATTTGCTCTTGTTTGAGTCATGATGTGTTTGGATTGTTATAAGGTGATAGAAAACAATTGACTGCAGTTGAAAGTCTGAATTTTTATAGGTCTGTTAATTTCATGGAATCTGAAAAACTTCAAGTATACTCAGTTCTCCATTATACCTGTCACCAATTTCCCATCCATTCATCAAGGTTGCGCTTGAATAGGGTCAGCGAGGTACTCTGTTTGACATGTATGGGAAATCTATTCCAGAGATGGGCAGCCTCTTGGTGACAAACATGTCTCTCCAGCAGGTTTTGTTGATGTCACATATTAGATTTAGGCCTATTGAGTGGGTAATGTGCAAGGAGTTAGACTTACCTATATGGAGCATCTCTAGTAGGGCAGGGTCAGATATTGCCTTGTAGGCGAGACATAGATCACCTCTGAGCAATCTGTATGATACCAATTAGAATGATAGTGATTTGAACCTGTCCACATAAGACATAAGTTGGAGGCCCAGGATTCTCTTTGTGAGGTATTTCAGTGGCATTTCCAGTTGGTGCAGGTATTTGGAGAGGTACATACCAAACGGGGCATTATACTCAATTATAAGCATGATGAGGGAGGAGTACAGAGAGGTAATAACCTCCTTTTTTCTGGATGCAATCCCTTTACTTATGAGATGAACCAAGTAAGAGGCTTTTCTGACCACTGCCACCAAGATGGTCAAATGTGAGATTGTTGTCAACCTGAGTATCCAGGTCTCTCACCACAGGTTGTGTGCTTAGGGGGTTGCCGTTGATGTGGTAATCAGTAGGGGCCATGGTTTTGCCAAATGGTATGATAACACATTTTTTTTGCATTTAACATAATGCAATGACTTTGACACCAGTTATTTGTAGCTGTGAGACCCTCTTGCAGTATGTTAACATCATTTGGGGAGTCAATGACAGTGCCTAACTTACAGTCATCCACATACTTGGTCAGTCACATGCTCTTTGTCTTTGCCTGAACCTCTGAGAAATAGATTACAAATAGTAGTGGTCCTAGGATATATCCCTAGGGAACACCACTAGTGATAAGTCTGCTGCCGGAGGTGGTGGCACCTATTTTGACCTTGTGGGTCCTATCAGTGAGCCAGCTGGCCACCCACCTGATGAGGTAGGTATTTATGCCAAGTTGTGTTAGCATTTTGATGATGCCTGAGTGGGGAATTGCGTCAAAGGCCTTGGCCAAGTCAAGGTAAGCTGTATGTACTGACATTCCCTCATTCAGGGCCTTGGTGGCAGTCTCAAAGAAGTCAACCAGGTTCAATAGGCAAGATATGCCCCTGATGAATCTGAATTGGGTTGGTTCAAGTTTTGGAGATTGCCTATGTCCTTTTTTATGAGATCCATAATAATGTGCTCCATGGCTTTACAGATCAGACTTGTCAAGCTAAAGGGGCAATAGTTTCCCGGGTCATTAGTGGCACCACCTTTGTGCAAGGTGATGAGAGTGGCAGTTCTCCACTCTGCTGGAATGAAGCCTGTAATTAGGCTGTAGTTGAATAGGGTGTTCAATGGCGAAGCTATTTCTTGCTGGAGATGGTGCAGAATACAGCCTGGGGTACTATCAGCTCCCTTGGAAGCTGTGTTCTTTAGCTTGGATAGGGCCTTTAACTCTTGATCTACAGAGATGTGAGGTGTGGAACAAGTAAAGGGGATGTTGAATGGGCCTTTGGGGGATGGGGGGGTGAAGTTTGCACTGAACCAGTATGTGGGGTGAAGTTTGCAGTGAACCTATCAGTTAGCAGGTTGGCTAAGTCAACAGGATCAGTGTAAGTGGTACCATTAAGTACTAATTTGGAACAAACCCGGGCTTTGCCATGGAGGTTCCTGACATAACTGAAGAAGGACTTGTGGTTCCCTTTGTTTCAGAGACTAGTTTCAACTCATAATTGACTTTGGAGGTTTTCACTAGTGATCTAATTTGCTTGTTGAGGCTGAGGAGGGAGTTTTTCCAATTTGGAATTTGTTCCTTTTTTATCCTTAGACAACAGTTTCTTCCTTTTGTTGTAAAACCTGTTGATAGAGGATGTCCACTAGACAAGTTTGTGTTTCCCTGAGGAGCAGGTTTTAGTTCTGTTGAGTATGTCTGAGTCCATGCAGTTGCACAGGTGCATGTATACTGCATTGGCATACTACTCAGCATAGTTGTCTGCATCCTATAAGGGGGGTGGTGGTGTGAAGTTACTGATACCCTCCCTTAGGAGGTTGTAGTCGGCTTTTGAGAAATGTTTTAGCCTGGTTATGGCTGGGGAGGGGTTGGGTGGGATAGAAACTTTGAATGAGACAGACCGATGATCTAATCTCACCAGGGAACAACATACTATGAGAGTGGTGCAGCGGTCACCCATGTTGGTGAGAATCAAGTCCAGAATGTTATCTCCCCTTGTGGGGTATGAAATGAGCAGGTCTAGTGTGTTAGAACTGATGAAGTCAAGGAACCATTGGGTGAGTGCATTAGTGCAGGAATAGTTCAGGCAGTCTATGGTGGGGTAGTTGAATTCACCAAGGATCAGAGTGTTAGCGGGTACCTTGATGGAGTCAAGTAGGTCCATGTAGGAGGAGTGGGTGTCCTTAGTCATGGAGGGGGGTCTATAGCTGGCTGTAACTTGCATGGGTGTCTTGCCAACTATCAGTTGCACCTGGAGTAATTCCAATGTGCCATGCTGATAAACCAGTCTGGAGGTGTGCCTGTCCTTAATGAAGATAAAGACTCCACCACCCTTAGTCTTTCTGACCTCATTTTGGGGTTGGAAAGTGTGGAATGAGGTATAGCCTGGTAAGGCAGGAGTGCTCTCCACAGCCCTGAACCAAGTTTCTGTGCCCTGAACTAAGTTTCTGTGACCGCACAGACATCGGCATCTTCCATTGTGAGGAGAGCCTCCAGTGAGTGCATTTCCAGGTTAAGGCTCCTAGCATTAAGCAGCATGACCTTCAATTTGCTTTTTGACAGAACTTTTATTTTGCAAGATTTGTCTTTGGGCATAGCCTAAAAAGCCACAATGGGGGAGGCAAGAGCCTTGGCCAAGATCCAAAACCCCAGGGGTGACAGGTGGAGGCTATTTCTGGCAAAGCATTGAAGCATGTCAACCATGTCATCCCAGGCAGATACTGAATCCCCTTGGGAAGACACCAGAAACTAAGCCAATTGTTGAAGTCAATTATTTTATGTTAGTATTGTGGTATAATTCTTCGTGAAGGTAGGATGCTGCTTAGGGCTAGGGTCATACCTGCCTGGGATACATACTCTGAGAACTCAAGCATGTTTCTCTTCATATAGTCCAGGGAGGTACGTCTCAAGTCATTCACATCAACATGGACAATGACAGAGTCATACTTTTACCTGTTGTGGAGAGACTTAAGTGCATATATGATGTGGCAGATTCTGGCACCTGACAGACAGCTGACCATGACCTTCTCCTTGTTGAGCCTGGTGGGGGGACATCAGTGTGTCGCACTATTGAGTCACCAATGACTAGCATGTTTGGTTTATTATTATGCCTTATGGGCTGTGTTGGTTTATTGTTATGCCTAATGGATTGTGTTTGTGAGGCACTGGTGTGTTGTCTACTGTGTGTGATGTGATTGGTGTTGTGTGTAGAATGTTTTTGTGTGTGTTTTGGGGGTCTCTGTTGTTTAGGTAAGTTTTAATTCAGGTCCACTGCATAGGTGTGTGTGTGTTGTGCGTGGCTGTGTGATGTGGGTTGTGTGATGTTTGTGCTGGCAATCTCCTCTTTGTCAGGAGTACTGACTGTGGCATGAGAGAGTACGGATTCCAACTTACTGATGTAGGTGCATTTCTCGCAAGTAGAAGAATTATGTGCTAGGTGAAATGGACTGTCCATGAACATGAAGCAGTTGCCGCTCTGTCTCAGTATGCCCATGTCGACCAAACTGGAAGAGAAACTGATAGGAACTGTCCAGACATAGTGTTCTGAATTCTTGGCAGAATTATGGCGAGCAGGATTTGATTAGGGTTTGTCCAGAGGAGTGTAGACCACAAAAACCCTAAATGTAAAATAACTGGCCTGAAGCACAAGTGCTAAAACCAAAACTGAGATGCTTAGAACAGCAGACACATTTAATCAGGCTACTAACAAGCAGTAATAAATGCAGAATAAGAGCACTTGTTTATTATTCCCTGAAGTAATGGTAGTAACTAGAGTTTCACATCCTTGAACGTGAAGATGAATTTTTTATGCATTTTAGATAAGGAGGTTTTAAACAGTGTGAGTACACTTCAGCGGTCTTTGCCTTCTTTCCATGTCCTGTGCTGAGCAGCCAGGTATAGTTTGTTTGTAGTCATACCTGTCTCATTTAATCTAATTTTGAAAGACAGCCACAGTACTCGTATTAATGCCTTGGACTCAAGCTTGAAAATAAAGAATATTTTTTGCAGATACTTCTGCAGTTAAAGTTTAGGTACTTTGCTCCCTTGCTGTGTTGTAGCAGTAGTTTAGAGCAATTGTGTTAGAGGAGATTGAGCCTACTGGTGCTGGGTTCTGTTCAATATCCCCCACAAAGAGTAACATTCTCTCGCTTACAGTAGAAATTCATTTAATGGTTTTATGAGGGGAAGTCTCATTGAAAATATATTGCTTAATGCCTTTTTGTCATACTTTGATGTTTTATTTGCACGCTTTGTATTGGCCTTCTAAGTTATAATACAGGAAACTGAGTAAAACAAAAACAAAGGCAAATCCACCAAGTAATAGTCCACGATACAACATAAAAGTTTGTAAAATTTATTGTGAGCGCTTTCATGCACTTCTCATAAGTGCACTTCTTCAGACAAAATAACATACAAACTGAGGCAATATATAAAAGAAAATAATTAAAACATATAATTGATTACCAAAATTCAATTAGAAAGATTCAATTAAAAATTAAAGCCATCCTAGACCTTTAGAACAGCACGCATTCAAAACTCAATGACAGCACTACCAGCAGACAGAATATCACTACAAGACCATATATTCTCCACATAAAATTAATAAAAATTATTTATTAAATGAAGACCATAAATAGCTCATGGCTAGCGATCCAAAGCGTTAAACTCATTCCCTCCAGTTGAGCTCTTTTGAGTGTGTACCTTTAACTCCTAGTGGGCATGTCTTCAGCATTTAAAAATTGAAGTTACCACCTTACATTTTTAACAAATACCCATTGACAGAGGTCATATATCAATACAATTGTGTTTGCTATCATGTATGCTTCAAGATAAAATTTTCCAGTACCTTGCATGTAACATGGTTTTGGAATTATTAATGCAAATATGAACAGGCAATATTTGACGCCTAGAGGAGCAGTAGGGTGTAACTGCAGAAATGCCTGGAGATGTCACTCGGCTGTAAACACTTTATAGAACAAACGTCATTGATTCCTGGATACACATAAGCATTAGTTTTTAATTGCCACAATAGCTCTTGCTCCTCTAATTTCAGATGCCAAGGCCCCCCTCTTGGGTTTCTACATACTTGTTGAACCACCATGAATAAAAAACTATGAGTATTAAATTATTTTATATGCCTAGCTAAAGCATTTAGTTACCATACCTTTTGATATGCCATACATATGTTCATAAATGCGCTGTTTAAGTTGGCGTTTGGTCTTTCCCAGATAGAATACTGGGCATGACTGACACGAAGCCAAATATACAACGCCTTGACTTTCACAATTGTACTTATCATGTATGGAATATCTAATACCTTTAATATAGAAAAAAGACCCCATTAAATATATTTACAATAATTACATCTACCGCATTTATACATACCCTTTCTATGTTTATACTGTTTATGCATTAGTTGAAATAATGTTTCCAAAGAAGGTCCTTTCTTGAAAGTCATCAGTGGTTTCAGGCCAAGGATTTTATTAAGCCCTTGTTCTTGTGAAATGAGATTCCAGTTGTTATTTAAAATCTCTCTGAGTTGTAAAGAAACATCATTAAATTGTGTCAGAAAACTGCCAACGTAATTTCTGCCATCCAACGATGCTATTTGTTTTAGTTCCATGTTAACAGTATCAGACATATCAGTTATATTATCATATTCATAACCTTTAATCAAAATTGGACCTAATAACCCACCAGATCTTTTACATCCCACTTCTTTGGTTAGAGCTTGAATCAGTGTGAGTGGATAACCACGATTAAGAAACATTTCTTCTAAAAAGTTACACTCTTGATGAAAATCTTCGTCATTGGAGCACATCCTAGATGCTCAAACCAACTGACCTTTAACGACCCCCCTCTTTTGAAAAAATGGGTGGTTGCCAGAAAAATGTAAAAAATAATTGCTATAAAAAGGTTTCCTGTATATGGTAGTTCTAAATCTATTATGAATCACATCTTTGTACAAATAAATGTCAAGGAAATTAGTGCCATGCTCTTGATATTGGAATGTAAATTCCAAAAAATGATGTAGAAGAGGCCATAGTCTCCACTAACCTCTCAGCATCCTCATTTGTGCCTCTCATAATAATAAATATGTCATCCTGGTAACGCGTATACCAGACGACCATATTATTAAAAAGAGGAAGAGGGAATAAAATAGTGTGTTCCCAGAACGCCATAACAGAATTGGCAAACCAGGCATATCAACATATTAAAAACTCTTTGAGTGATTTGTTTATTGAAGGAAAGTATTTCCTTAGAAACTTATCATTATTTAACAATGCCAGCACCCTTTTTGGAGTTCCAAAACTTCATAAAAATATGTACAACCCCCCTCTTAGGCCTATTATAGATGGACGTAAATCCATCACATATGCATGTGCCAAATGGGTGGATGCTAAATTAAAAGAAGCACTAAAAACAGAAGTTCAAATTTGCCACGATTCATGGCATGTATTACAGCATTTGAACAATATTCCCTTTGATGTTTCCTATGGATTTTTGACCGTGGATGTTAAAGATCTATATACGGTTATTCCACAGAAATTAGGTATGGAGTGGGTAAGGGAGTTTTTACTCATAAAACATGTCCCAGGACATGATATTGATCTGATTATTTCCCTTTTGGACATTGTTTTAAGTAATAACTTTTTTATGTTTAAAGGAGAGTTATTTATACAGAAATCAGGCATTGCTATGGGCTCCCCATGTGGGGGGAGCTTCGCCAATTCTGTAATGGCATTCTGGGAACACACTGTTTTATTCCCTCTTCCTCTTTTTAATAATATGGTCATCTGGTATATGCGTATACATGAAACCTTTTTATAGCAATTCTTTTTTACATTTTTCTAGCAACCACCCATTTTTTCAAAAGAGGGGGGGGTCGTGAAAGGTCAGTTGGTTAGAGCATCTAGGATGTGCTCCAATGACGAAGATTTTCATCAAGAGTGTAACTTTTTAGAAGAAATGTTTCTTAATCGTGGTTATCCACTCACACTGATTCAAGCTCTAACCAAAGAAGTGGGATGTAAAAGATCTGGTGGGTTATTAGGTCCAATTTTGATTAAAGGTTATGAATATGATAATATAACTGATATGTCTGATACTAATAACACGGAACTAAAACAAATAGCATCGTCGGATGGCAGAAATTACGTTGGCAGTTTTCTGACACAATTTAATGATGTTTCTTTACAACTCAGAGAGATTTTAAATAACAACTGGAATCTCATTTCACATGATAAGTACAATTGTGAAAGTCAAGGCGTTGTATATTTGGCTTCGTGTCAGTCATGCCCAGTATTCTATCTGGGAAAGACCGAACACCAACTTAAACAGCGCATTTATGAACATATGTATGCCATATCAAAAGGTATGGTAACTAATACTTTAGCTAGGCATATAAAAGAATTTAATACTCATAGTTTTTTATTCACGGTGGTTCAACAAGTATGTAGAAACCCAAGAGGGGGGCCTTGGCATCTGAAATTAGAGGAGCAAGAGCTATTGTGGCAATTAAAAACGAATGCTTATGTGTATCCAGGAATCAACGACGTTTGTTCTATAAAGTGTTTACTTAAGCTAAAAGCTTTGGAACGCTAGCCATGAGCTATTTATGGTCTTCATTTAATAAATAATTTTTATTAATTTTATGTGGAGAATATATGGTCTTGTAGTGATACTTTGTCTGCTGGTAGTGCTGTCATTGAGTTTTGAATGTGTGCTGTTCTAAAGGTCTAGGATGGCTTTAATTTTTAATTGAATCTTTCTAATTGAATTTTGGTAATCAATTATATATGTTAATTATTTTCTTTTATATATTGCCTCAGTTTGTATGTTATTTTGTCTGAAGAAGTGCACTTATGAGAAGTGCATGAAAGCGCTCACAATAAATTTTACAAACTTTTATGTTGTATCGTGGACTATTACTTGGTGGATTTGCCTTTGTTTTTGTTTTATCGAGTTTGCAGTTGTGTTTTGTTTTATTATGTCAGGAAACTGAGTAAGTCGGCCATATCTTTCACCATCTAAGGGGTGATTTTGGCATTTTGTTTATAGAGATTGGGGTAAGTGATGCTGAAAAACTAATTATTGATGCATTTCTTAGGACTAAATCAATTATTATTATTCGCTTAGGGAATAACCCAGAATCAGTCTACAGATCTAAAGATATATGGGCCCATCATGTCTGAAATGTAAACATCTTGCGTAAAGTTTGAAAGGTGATATATTGATTTTAGTCAGGTTTCTGAGATGGCTGGACAGAGTTTTGCATCAGCAGCCATGATTCCAGCTGTTTCTGTTTTACTGTTAATGCTGGATGCATTTAAGTGGGATATTTTTTAGGGCTTTTTATGTGGAAGTGATATAACTTAATGCACTTTGTAAGGCAGCATTTTTCTCTGGACTTTATTGTACTTGGCTGGTTTTGTGTGGTGCTTTTATTAAATATTATATGGATTTGCTATGAGAGAATTATATTTAGGACTTGAGATACAATATTAGATACAATATGATTAACTTCAAACAAAATATTAATGGGGGAGCATGTTTTGAATATGTTATTGACTTTACTTGCTTTATCTTTATTTATGTGTTTTTTTGAATGTTGTAAAGAATTAATGTGAACTTTATAAATTACAAATAGTTCGGTTAGTGTGTGTTCATTTAGCCAAACCTTTATATTTAATGTTTGACAATAATGAGAGTATATTTCTCTATGGAAATGTATTTTGTGCATGTACTGTACAATACATGTGTAGAGGTATATTTGATTTTTCTCTGTATAGTCGTGTTTATTTATGGATTGGAAGTGTAAGAACAGCATTTTGTATACATGATTCAGAGTGGAGACTGGCTCTATGTAATAGTTTTTGGGATGCACTATATAACATCACTAGTATGATAAAGAGTGTTGTTGATTTTGTAATTGTCAATTACAAAATAAGCTGTGTATTTAGGATTGTAGAATATTCATTAAATACATAGAAAAAAAGTATGAGTTGATATTGGCTGTTTAAGAAGTGCTGAATAAACTGGGTCAAGTTAGGGCATGACTCTGTTTTTATCCCTCTATTCCTTGAGCAGAATCAGTTAACGTAGTCTTATGAACCTTATATATTTGCTTAACAACTGCAAGATTTCTTGATAGTTACCAACATGCTAAACGTTAAGTTTTGTTAACTAACCACATGGAGGTGTGAACATTGGCTGTAGATGATGGTCACTGTTGATGTGACCGCATGTACAAAAATGTGAACAAGTGGGTTGCATATGGATGTGGCTTAAATGAGTATCTGTAACAGGGAGTGCTGTTATATTTGAATGCACTACATTTGCCCTTTCCCCCCTTGAATTTGATAACTGAGTACAACTTTTAGCATATACTTAACACTTTAGCTAATCTGAAACAGGTTAAGACAGAAATATGATAGATTACTTAGAATGTGTCACCAGGGTGCACTAGTTATCATTTTTGTCTCAAGCACTATGTTCATCAGTTTGTTTTCCTGTTGAGGTGTCTGTTGTGTGCAGTCTGTTTGTTCTGTTTGTTCTTCCTTTGTCTACAAGTATTTCTGTCAGAGTCTGCAGTTTCTTTCCGCATGCCAGATATGTACCATTAAGTGAATTTGCTATTTTCTGACTTATCTGTAGGTATGTGTGCAGTGTTCATACTGAAAACTGGCTCTCTGTCTTACATACTTAATTTCAGGAGAGACTCCCATTCCCCCATGATACTAAGCAGAAAAAAATCAAGGTATCAAAAAATGAATGAATTAATGAATGATTATATAAAACCCGATTCTACATCTGATCACATAATATTTTTCTTTATTCGATGAGCTGTACAATCAGGAAATAAAATGTTTTATACATCCCTTATTCCACAGGTTGATGGAAGCCCTAAATATGGCCCAGATGACCAGCATTCAGTTTGCTGTCCTGGTGCTGGAGGAGCCAAGTGGGGTGGGGAGGGTAAAAAGGGCAGCGACCATTCACCTGTACTAGCATGGCGGGGTGGGATATCTGCCAGGGATATGCACACCATCAGAGTTTCTCAGAGGAGACTGGAGAAAATATGGAGGCATTTACTTCTAGGGGATAGGGCATCTGTGGCTTATGCCACTCATGGAGACAAATGGCAGCCCCTTGCTATGCACATTGTGCATTGAACCCCATGAACACTACATGGCATGTATGTAGAAGCAGGTCAGCAACACAAAAATGGCTGAGTTGATGACTGCTGTGCAATAAAAAATAACACAAATATAATTTCCATTTGTCAGTTTAATGTACATGAGCAATGCATGCTTTAAGAGCAATATGTCCTTTGTGTTTTAAAGGGGAACTGCATTCCCTAAACTTATTTTGAGTCCATTTCTTAGGTTGAATGTAAGTATGAACAGCATACCTGTAGAAATATCAAAGGAAGTTTGGGTGATTAGAGCCTAGATAATAAAAGGGATAACGCATCTTGGCAAGAGAGACAGGGGAGAGCAGGTTATGGTGAACCTGACCTGTGGGCTTAGATTGTCAATCATGGGAAGATATGACAAGGTGGCCCAAGAAGGAGGGGTGGATGCTTATTGTGGTGCTGTTCACAACAATGACCCATCAAAGGTGGTGGTAAATTAGGTCAGAAAAGCAGCAAAAATATGCCATTAAAAGTTCCACCTGTTTCAGCAACCAGCACACTGAGGAAGGAGAAGACGAGAGAGTATAATGACTAGCTGGTCTGGAAATGATAAGCTGACGGGTAAAGATCTGACATAATGACCATCTCTGTGCCAGGAACTGGCTCTAGCTTAGCCCAGAATGGACAGTGATGCTTAGAACTGGGTTGGAAATTTCTGTCTCAGTTATTTAGCTTTCAACTAAGATGGGAAGGAAAAAATGCATCACAGATGAAGCATATGAGATAGGAAGGCAAGCAGCAGAAAGAAGGAAAAAATGACACACAACATTGCAGAGGAACAAACCAAGGTGACTCAGAGTACTGTTGAGTATTATTATTATTGCTATGCAACATAAGACATCTTGGTAGAAAGACTGGGAAGTTGTAGACTGTGAAGCAGGAGAGGGAGGGTAGACATTGCTGATATCATAGAAATATGGACCAGTGACAAGAGGGGGTGGGACATGGAACTGTTCAGGTATAGGTTATTCAGTTATGACTGTTAATGGAGAGAGAGAGGTGGTGTAGCAATTTACATAAAGGAGGACATCGACTATGAGGTCATAGAGCAGGAGGAACAGTAGTCTATGAAGGGAACAAGGAAGGAGCGCATTAAGAGAGGAGGATGAGAGACTGGAAGGGAGAATAAAAGAATGTGGAAGGCTGAAAGCATTAAGGTAATGGGAGATCTGATTCTTTCTGGAGCAGAAGTAAAGATTCAAATCTCCAATGCAGGAAGGGAGTCGGAGTTTACTGAAGACATGGACAATGAGGAAGTTTAGCCAAGTGTACATGAGTGTATGCCAGAAAGGGGAAATTTTTTAGTGTGATCTAATCAATGTGGAGGGATCAGTGATATCCAGACGAAGGCGCCAACAGCCAATAGCAATCATATGATTGTGAGGTTTTGGGGGGGGGGTAAGAATACAAATACAGAAACCATCATGTGAGATTTTTTGGGAGTAGATTACAATGAACTGGAAGACAGAGTCAAAAGTAAGTAACAAAACTGGGGAAAAACCCAGCGGTAAACATACTGTGGGAATAGGTTGGGGATGCAGTACTGAGGAATATGCAAAATGGTTTGTGGCAGAAGCAAAAAGACAAAAGGACAAGAATACCAGCATGCATAGCTGCACAGGACAGTGCGGCTAGTAATTAGGGCTAAATATAGGAGACATGGTACAATAAAGCAGATAGAAGGGCAACAAAGGAGGTAAGGGCAGCAAAGACACAAGCTAAAGGGGAGTTGTTGACAAACAGTGTCATGAGAAGGGACAAAGTCTCTCTTAGTAAATAACAAAAAGAAGCCAGGGAGAGACAGACTTTTCTTGGTTGAATAAATGTGGGAAGCAAATGATAAAAGACTGTGTAAATGTTGAAAAAGCACAGATACTGAATAAATACTTTACTTTGCTCTTTGCAAAAGAAAGCAAGACGAGGGTGTCATGGTGGTAGGGGAGACTACAATGAACATTAAAGAGACACCAGGCCAGAGAGAAGGAAGTTTGAGAGGGAAATGGCCTCCCTAATAGAGGCTACAGCAAAGTTACTAGATAGGCTCCACCCCTGGGTGATCAAGAATTTGGCTAGTGGACTAACAGATCTACACAGCAGAAGTGCCTAAGGAGTGAAAGACAGCAATTTTGTTACTGTTATACAAGGAAGGGGAAGTAAGAATAACTGATAGAACTATAGGACTCCTAGCCTAACAGCAACAACAGGGAACATCCTGGAGAGAATCTTAAGGCAGAAGACATCAATATCCAGGACATCAAGGCATTTGACTCAGTCCTGTACCGGAAAGTGCTAGGAAAGGAAAGGAAAACAAGAAGGGTTTGGGAAGGGGATAAAATCAAGACTAAGGTACTGGATTTCAGCATGGATAAATGGTAAGATACAGAAGGTTGCAGTAAAAGAGAGAATGTAAAAAATAAAGAATGGGACATATGGGGTACCAAAGGGACTGGGCCTAGACCTAGTACTCGTCACTGTGTTTATTTTCATTTCCGACTTATCTGAGGGAGCAGAGAACAAGATCAGCCTCTTCAGCTATGGCACAAAGTTAGGGGCAGCAGTGGATGATGGGGAAAATTCTAAGAGAAGTTTTGGGAAGAATGACCAATTAGGTTAAAAGGTGTCAGCTGAGATCCAGTACAGACTAATGCAAGGTACTGGATGTGGGCCACTGCAACCTGGGCTTGAATAATCAGCTGGGGAGAGTGGAACTAATGGGAGAAGACTGTGAAAAGAATATCTGAATGTTGATCAGTTACTTTCACTGTAACAGATAAATTCCACAAACAAGGAGGTAACACTACTACTGTACTGCACCTGGGTCAGGCTTCTCTATCCGTATTGAGCAGAGTTCTGTGGACCACCAAGGTACATGGATAACAGTCCACTGGTATGAGTCTAGAGGAAAGCCATGAGAAGGGTACTTGAGAAGGATGAGAAGTGTCATTTCTTATTACCACAGATTAAAGGAGAAATCAGGTAGGGGCATGATATGGGTGCTGTAATTTACATCAGGGAGATATTAAGAGGTAGTCATGAACAGAGCAGGATCATGGTTAAATGGGGCACTATGCAGGTAATGGATCTGGGACTTACTGAAGGATATCTGAATGGTATGAAGACTGAAATTTAAATGGCTGTCATTATTTAGTGAATTTAGTTCTCACTGATTTGCCAGAAAACCACAAGTTTTATGAAGGACAGGCCTAAAATGTGCGGCAAAAATCTGGACATTCTGAAAAAATCTGGATAGTTGAGAGCTATGCACTCACCTCCTTGAAACTCAGTTTTTAACACCTTGGTGGTTGGGGTAAAGGATTCAGGCTCTTGTTTCCTGTAAGTAAGGTACAGGGTTTGAGCCTGAGCCCCTAAATGGGGCACTTTTCACACACACACGTGTTGAAAAATAATCATTTCATGGAAGCAGTACAAAAATGGAAGGAAGGGAACATTAAATTTCACTTGGAAAGGAAGAACAAGAAGTATGTGCAATGACAAATGCACAGATGTAGGCGTGTGCGGCTAGAATTCTTAAAGGAGAACACCCTTAAAAACAAAAAGGCATAGTTTGTTTTTAAAACATGCGAGAGCCCTTCGGCAAGCAGGCCCTCTTCAAGCCAGCATGGGTTCCCTCCCAGCCAGTGGGCCCTAGGAAACTGCCTTGGTCCCCTAGTTGTGGATTCGGCTCTGGTCATGAAGTGAAATAACAAAGGGAAAGGAGTAGTCACAGGCATCAGATTATATGGACCAACTACTACTCCTCTGTAATTTTTCATGGAAAGGTGGTTTACCCATTGAATAGGCAACCAGAATGGACGGTGGAAATCCACGTAAGCATACAAGAGGACATGGTACAGATGAAAAGACATGAGAGGGAGATAAATAAGGGAAGGTTAAATGCTGAATGCAATTAAAGGGCAAGATAGATTTATTTCTTCCCCCTGCCTTCAAGCTAATATAATGTAATTTCATATTGATGCATTTTTTTGTGGCTTCTATTAATTTTGGATAGTTTGCTCTATGTTACATCCAAATCACCAGTAGCATGGTCAAAACAGATTAAAAACATGTAATAATTTCCAATTTCCAAATAACAGACCTGATATTTTGAGAAATAAAAATTATTTTGTGTGTTTGTGGGGTGTATATGTCTGTATATGTGAATATGTGTGTTTCGTGTATGCATGCGTACATGCATTTAGTGTGTGTGTGTGTGTGTGTGTGTGTGTGTGTGTGTGTGTGTGTGTGTGTGTGTGTGTGTGTGTGGAGATGTAATGAAAATTGATTATATGGGACTAGTACATCTGAGTGACCCTTCCAGCTCCGTGGTGGTGGAGGAGGGGTGAGAACAGCATCAATATCCAAATGTGCATGTCTTCCAGACTGAGGTGATAAGAGAGTGTTGACTTGACAAAAGCATTTTTAAGGCAGAAGTTTGTTTAACTAGGAATATTGAGAGTGGCTGCTATAGAGAAGTGGTACTTCTCTGAGGCTGTAACTTTGAGAGCATTAGCAAGAAAATGTAGTCTCTTCACTAGAATTAATGGAACTGAAGAACATATTACTTTAAGGGGACCATCCTAAGACTGTTAAGCTGACAAATATGATAGAATACTTAATAATAGTTATTTAAAACAGAAAAACTTTATAGCAGAGCAGTTTAATTGATGGCTACTCATAATTAGGGTCTTCAAAGGAGTGCATCTGAATTATTTAAATTTTAGACCACCAATGTAACTATGAAGATTAATGGTATGGAATACTGGGTGCTGTTTAACCTTCATTTACTTTGGTGTCAGACACACCTCCTTTTAAGAATGGTGAAAAAAATCTACATCTGCCGCCCCCTGAGTCCGATACTGCAGAAAACCTGCCGCAAGACCCAACTCTCGAATGTTTTCACTGAGAGTATTATCACTGTGGTCCTTCCTTCTCCAGGAATAAGTATTACCTTTATTGCCTCTATGTAATAATGTTACAGTCTAGTAGAGTTTTTATCATCTTTTCATTCTTTTTAGAGCCTGTGGTCATTTCATCCCCCACCCCCTACTCCAAAACTGTAGCAGCTCTGCCACTATGCCCAGCTCACAAATGTTTTCACTGAGAGTGTTGTCTTTGTGCAGTGTAAGCAAGTTTAAAATGAAGAACCTTGTTATGTATTAAATGTAACTCGTTAAATATGTGCCTGCCCTGTGCTGGAAAGTGGATGAGTCATTCTCCCCAAAGGTGTAGTCCTTATACTCTAAGGACCACTTAGTAAGTAGGCCACTGTCCTTTCTTTTGACCAGTAGATTACATTGTATATGCCAGTTACTTAGTCACCCCAGTTTCCTGGTTTCTGCATTCAGTAAATGAAATAAAATGTGTTTTCCATTGTACCTTGTTAATTGCTTTGCCTCAGCTGTAAACTGATTGCTCTCTGCATCATTTGATCTGAGGGTAAGAAGACTGCTATGCTCCCCTACCCTATCTCCAATTCTCACCCATCCCTCTTATTCTACCATTATACTTCCCACATGCACATATCACCTGTGACAATCATCTGAAGCAACTTTACTATCATACAACCACTGTTTCTATTTTTCTATTTTCTAACTTCCATCTAGCATTTAGCTCCTTCCCAACAACCTTTCTCCACCCAATATTGCTTTGCACTATAGACCTTCATGCTCAGACCCCTCCCGAACAGTACCTATCAATTATTTTACATTTCAACTTCTATTTCCTCCCAAAAATAAACTTCACACCTTCCTATTGCAACTACATCCTCATACCATATATTTCTTAAATCCCACTACTTTCTACATTTCAGAAACATGAGAGAAGATACCAGGATAGCCCAACTGCCTTCCTCCATAGAAAATGCTTCCTTCCTTCATATCTTTTACCTGCTTTCAGACTCCACCACCACTAAATATCCTACAGCCCTGTAACCTTTCGCTTCTTTCTTGATTCCTACTTCCTTACTACCTGCCATCAATAAAATACAGATCCCTTTACTTAATTATGCAACTACTCAGCTTGTCCTGTATTCTTTTCCTTCTACTATGCCATCTCTCATCCTACCATGAATCTGTAATAGCTCTCAACATCTCTTCAGCGCTGCCCCAACCACCCCTCCATGATTCCTCCCTAAACTCTCGACACATCACACCAAACCTATTTAATGATGCCCCTCACTTTTACCCCAACTATATATTGAATTGCTGCATTTCAACTCAAATCAAACAAGATAAGTGGAAAAATACTTTCAAAAAACAAGAATCAATAATACCCCAATATACTAAAATTCTTCTAGAAAGAGACTTTCATCCTAATCCTGGCCCCACCTATGACAACCAACATCAAAACAGTTCCTTTCCACACATTACTCTAACCTCACAGCTGTCTACTTCTGCCCTCATCCTGGTAATCTAACTTTTGCCACCATAAATATTAGAAACATAAAAAATAATAGCACTGAACTACATGCCCGAATTACTCAACATAAGCCGGGTATTCTTGGTATAACTGAAACCTAGCATAAACGGAGTATGAATGACTCCAAAATTATACCCTCTGTGTATAACATCATGCATAATGACCGAATAAATAGGAAAGGTGGTAGTATTGCTTTAATATTTCTCAATAACTGCTACATGTCCCCCTACAGTAAACCAATACCAAAATTCAATTCAGCAGAGCTTTTTATTACTTTCCTGAAAATAAACAAATATAAATAAATGTGCATTACTGTCCTTTATATCCCTCCTGGTGATGATACAGCTACACTGTAAGATATCCTACACTGGATAACCATACTAATTCCACAAGAAAAAAATACTAGGTGATGTTAATATCAGTTGGTTGGACATAACATCTAAATTCCTATATCTGGCATGAGCTTATTTGATTTCACAAAACTAATTAATAACCCCATACATTACAGCAAGACATGAAATTCCTTATTAGACTGGATCCAAGTATCAGACCCTAGCAAATTCACCACCACATGTGCAATGTCAGACTCTCAGTGACCATTTCCCATTCTACACAACCAGACATCTGACATATCCATTTAAACAGTATGTATATAAAACAACATGCAACCTGTTCAAGTTTTACCCAGAAATATTCATTACTACCCTAGCATCTGTTAACAGGAGCATCCTATAAATCCTCCCCTTAAATGATGCTGTAAATGAATTCAGTACAATTTTCCTACATATCCTAAATAGCCTTGTACCCCCTTGAATGAAGAAACTAAAAATAAATAATGTAATTTGGCACTTCAAAAGGAGTAAAATGCTAATGCAGGATAGAAAAAAAGTTTGAAAAGAGTGGCAAAATAAATAAATAAATAAATAAATAAATAAATAAATAAATAAAACACAATATCTCAAAGACTTCAGAATGCTCCACTACAGTACTAAAAGCAAATAAATGAAGACAGGAAGGCTATACTTTAACAACTTTCAAAACAGAAGCAAACACAACCCTAAAAAATTCTGGTCAGCCATTAAAGAAATCTTACATCCTAACCAAAAGTTCAACCCCAACCCCTCTCTCAATAGCACACCACTTGAAACTGCAATAGAATTTAACACTTATTTCAAAGCTAGTATAGTATCGCTAACCACAGATTCCCCAATATCTAATCCTAACCCTGTTTAACAACTGCTTGTCACCGCATCCACTTTCCCTCACCACATCCACTTTCACCTTCAAACCTGTACCCACATCCTATATAAAACTATTCTTAAACTCAGACCATACTCTGTTTCAGCTGATGACCTTCCAAGCAAGTACCTTATAAAAACAGCCAATAGCAGTGCTTATCCTGTCTCAATCCATAGAAAATAGGTCAGTCCAGGAATCCCACATTCCCTGTCTCTAGAAAAAATCACACATCATACCTCTTCACAAAGGAAGAAATGCAATAGACATTTCTGGCTTTAGACCTATAGCGATGTTATTCCCCCCTATTCTAAATACTTGAAAAAACATATCCAAAAACAATTGCTAAACTATCTCCTGAAGGAAGAACTCCTATCCCCCACACAACACAGCTTCTGACCCTCCCATATTACTAACACTGCAATTGTAACCTTTATTGATATTGTCAATAAAGTTAATAGTATTTAAAGTTAATAAAGTTAGAGATAAAGGCAAACTAGTCTTTTCCTTATTTCTAGACTTGCCCGAAGCCTTTGACACAGCTTGTCACAGCAAACTTCTGTTTCAAATCTCCTCAATAAGTCTATCTCAGCCCACCTTTCTATGATTCAAAAGCTACTTGACCAATAGGTATCCTTCAGTAAAATGGCTCTCCATCCTCTCTCCATACATCCCAGTCACCACCTGTGTACCACAAATCTCTGTCCTTGGTCCCCTTTTCTTTAATATTCTCGCTAACACCCTCCGCACTAAAAAGCCTAAATTGGTTAGAACTACCCCATCAACTAACATATACATAAATTCTCACAACTTATAAACGTATCCAGCATCTGCTTGCCTAGCACTAAATATCATTCTACACAATTATGTTCCTGGTCATTATGATCCAATAACCAGAAACTCCTCTCTGTCCACAAACCTATCAAATCTGTTAGGCATGGTCTGTACTTCTAGAATGTTGCTAAGGCCTGGAACTCCTTACCTGTATCCAGCAGGTCAGTACCTTCCCTCCAGTACTTTAAAGTCATTCTGAAGGACTTCCTGGCCAAAATCTGGCTCTGTTCTTGCTCAACCTCAGGATAAACTATATCCCTAAGTATGAACAAGTACTTATTCAAACCTTACATATCCTTAGTCGCCCTTCTTCATTAAGTTACTTCAATCAATTTCTCTCCCCTGACTTTCTATTTAAATATGCCATAACCAGGGATGGCACCACCATTACGGCGAATTAGGCATTTGCCTATGCCGCAGATCATGAGGGGGCACAGCCAGACCGCTCATAATACCTCTCTAATTTAGTGAAATGTAGCGAGTATTTGCGAAACACAGAGCAGCATGCAAGCATGCTCGAGTTCCACTTTAACAAAAAAAAAAAATCTACTTTTCTTATTACCATTGCCAGACTGCTTTAAAAACAGTCTGGATTAACTAGAGACTACAGGGATCCGAGTCCGATTGGACTGTTTATTCAGCAGCCAAGTAAGTGACGCGGCTGCTGATTAGTCCTATTGCTCTGCACTTTCATCCCGCTCTTTGCATTGATAAAGCAATGAGTGAGAGTGAGAGAGAGAGCGGCACTGGAGTCTTCTTCTGAGGCATGAATTTTATTACTGTTAATAGAAAACTAATCCACAGTGACAGCAGGTAGTTTCTTTTCAGGTAAGTGTGAAAAAAAAATTAATGGGTTCTTCTGTTTTTTTTTTTTTTTTTTTCAGCAGGGCCAACCAGATACACATATTGCATTTTTTTTCCTAGCAGGGTCAGCCAGATACTACATATTGCATTTTTTTTCCTGGCAGGGCCAACCAGATATTTTCTGTAATTTTTTTTTCCTGGCAGGGTCGACCAGATAATTTATGCATTTAATTATTTATTATTTTTGGCAGGATCAACCAGATACTGTTTAAAATGAAAAGGTGGACTGGTTATATATTTGCTCTTTGTTTCTAACATCCTGGGCCTAGAGTTTGGCACGGTCAACCAGATCATAGTAGAAGATGAAACCTGCAGTGGGCTGGCTGTTTTGGGGGCAGTTTGTGATTTTCTAACACTCCTGGCATGGTCAACCAGATACTAGTAGTAGGTAAGGTTAGGTAGTGTGTGTGTGTGTTTTGGGGACTGTTGATGACTTTCTTTTTTTTAATAAACTCTCCTGGCAGGGTTGACCATATACTAGGAATGCAATGTGTTTTGGGGATTGCTGATTTTTTTTTTTTTTTTTTGTAATACAATGGCATGATCAACTAGATACTAGTGGTCTGTGTGTTTTGGGGGCTGTTGATTACTTTCTTTTTTTATACTATGCTGGTAAGGTTAACCAGATACTGGCGATGTAGTTTTTTTGGAGACTATTGTGTTTTTTTATACTGTAAAACACTGTCTGGCATGATCAATCAGATACTAGTGGTCTGTATGTTTTGGAGGCTGTTGATGACTTTCTTTACTATTGTTATTATTATTATTATTATTATTATTATTATTGTTATTATTATTGTATTTTTTTAAATTTAATATCCTGGCAGGAGTCAAAGAGATACTAGGTCTGCAGTGTGTTCTAGGGAGCCGTTTAAGGATGACATATTTTTCTAACCTAAGTAGGAGTAGTCAAGATAAATAGAACTGTTTGTCAATGTTTTGTTGTTGAAACAAACTGTACTCTTGTATGAGTACAGTGCGTATTGGTGAACTGAAGTAATATCACGTTTAAGTTCTTGGCTGTGTGATGTGAAATAAATACAATAATGTAACTGTGGCCTTTTATTTTCATTATTTTAAACATTGCAGGCTCTAAGCATATTCTCTGGGTAGGCAGTTGCAATGGGGGCAATGCCTATATGCAGATAGAATGACTGCAGTTCTGTCTTACTTTGCATGAGTAATGTGCATTTTAGTGAAGTAAGATCGACCACAAGCTCTGAACTCTTTAAGTATTGTTTGGGTGAAAAAAAAGTATACTTAATTAATGACAGTGTCGTCCTTTTTGTTGCTGTTTTTGTTTTTGTTTTTAACCTCACAAGATCAAGTCATAATTTTAATTAAAAAAAGGTAACTTATTTGTAAAACAAAGGTTACACTAAGTTTTGCCTAGGGTGCAAAATAACCGAGCACTGGCACTGGCCATAACCCTGTTTTTTCCTTCCATTTCATATTGCAGTTCTTGTTTGTATTATAGTAACTTACCTTTAATTTCTCTAAACTGGCTAAAATCACTCTAAATATTAAATTGTCATCATAAAAGTTATATATATTCTTAACAATGTTTTCACATTTTGTCTAATTTGGTATAATTGTTTAAACTATAGTTGTTTTGCATTATTTTTGAAGATTGTAAAATTATTGTTCTTAAAATGTTTTTGTAATACGTTTCTGCTTTTCTCTCTGGGCTTCCTCTGAAAATGGACACCTACCCAGTTGGACTTTCCTGGTAATCAAATGTCATTAAATAAAATAAATAAGTATATAAAAAGTACAGCCATGTAGATCATAGGAATTTTATATTTATCACGTATTAAGTCTCCTAACTGTACCATTTAAGAAGTATGAATAAACTGGACTTTTAATAATGGAATGACAATTATGATAAGGGTAGTATGAAAACTGATTAAACTGTACTATAGTATTATTACCAAGCAATTGACACGGTCATCCAGTATGAATACAATTTTAGACCACAATATTAATATAGTATTAATTTATATGCACTGACAATGCTTAGAAGGGGAATTTTTAAATATGTGAGGAAATTTACATGATGTAACAGTAATGCTACCTATAAAGTGACATATAATTTGAGTTAAATTACGGGTGCTGCTATGAAGGTAAAATGGATGCAGTTTTTG
This sequence comes from Protopterus annectens, assembly GCF_019279795.1. Taxonomy (NCBI): domain Eukaryota; kingdom Metazoa; phylum Chordata; order Ceratodontiformes; family Protopteridae; genus Protopterus; species Protopterus annectens. Next base: position 824,727,595 of record NC_056728.1, on the reverse strand, counting down.
TCATCAGTTCTGTGCCTAGTGTGTGTACGGAGAACAAATTGAAATGCCACTTATTGCTGGCATTTCTGTGGGACAGCACATAATTCATTATCATGCAGTAGTCTCCCAGAATTCCTCTTTAGCATTGCTGCAAGCTGTGGGGACACTCTACCATGGTGATTCTATAGATCATGTAGAATCACTGCAGTAGGGCAGTCTATAAATTGGAAATGGCTACTGCCAGCAGAAAATGGCTGTGTTAGGGTTTACCCTGGTGGTAGACCTTTGTGAATCCCAGGATATGTATTTGGTACAGATATTAATCAGGAATGAAAAGCAAGATACATACAGTTGCAGTAATTTCTCTGCTGTTTTTTTTATTTATTGTTTTGGGAAGATTTCTGTTTTTGGTTTGTTGATCTCAAATGCACAGTACTTAATTTGCATTTGCTATCATTCGTATGAGATGGTTTACTATCAAAAAGTGGTATGGCACTTAAGAGAATCTGTAATGGATGAATGCATGTTTTTCAGTTTCTGTACTGTCATTCTGCAAATGTTTGAATACACATTAGTGAGTGACAGTGTACATTCACTAATGTGCCTTTGACGTTCTGATAACAGATTGCACTGTGGTGGGGATCGGGAAATCTGTAGTGTGATCTCAGAGTTGGAATATATAAACACTTTGACGTAAATACTTGTGCTGCAGACGTACAATTTGTATGGCAGCTTGAGCACAACTCCTGGTGGATCTGATGTCAGCTCCTGATATTTTGAATTTCACCAAATGCGGACATCGTACAGATGATGTTCGACATTCCGTATGAGGGAATGAGGGACATTGCCAAATTTGGAATGTTGGTTCGATCATGTAAATGGATTTTTTTTTTTTATTTTCAACCTTTTGATAGTAAACCATATGAGATATGTGCCACGATGAATCGAGATATTATATTAATATTTTCAATGGGATTTGTGTTATTTTGACAAAAATATATGTAGATAGAGATAGATATATTTAGTTTCATTTAAATTTAACTATATTTGAAGATATTTAGATAGGGTGTATACTTGCATGTGCATGTGTATTTCTGTGTGTGTGTTTTGCATATACAGTGAATCAACTTTTAATTCAGCCTTTAGTGAGTTGTGTAAATGTAGAAAGTTTAAGGGATTTTTTATGGGACTGATGACATGTCAAACATATATGCAAGTACATGATGATGAACAAAGTTAGTATGATCCTACACAATGCACCAGATGCATATCTGTATCAAACCTTTTTATATGGGAAATAACTATATTATTTTCTTAGACATATTTTTAATTGCCTAGACACTCTTATAATCATTTAATAAGCATTGTATTAAGAGTACTAAAGATAAAATATTGTCGTACTTACAAGAAGTCTGTCCTAGTACATGTTAAGCATGTTACCTATCTATCTATCTATCTGTCTATCTATCTGTCTATGTCTATCTATCTATCTATCTATCTATCTATCTATCTATCTATCTATCTATCTATCTATCTATATGTGGGTTTGTGTGTGTGTGTGTGTGTGTGTGTGTGTGTGTAATCACTGTTCTTGTTTTGGGAGATAATTTTTTCTGTTAAAATAGAATTAGCTGGCTCTGTAATGCAGAAGGGTAGAGCCCTGACTGTAGCCATAAGGAGCAGTAACAGACTTACATGTTGGAGGAACCAGCCAGGGAAAAGGGAAAGTAAGTAGATCATTTCATTTTGCTCATGGCTAATATTGGTGGAGGCTGATGGTCTGCAGTGTGAGTAACACCTGAAATGGGGATGGATGCCTAGCTCAGATATTCATGTACTAGGACTAATGCTGTACCCAAACATCAGCAGAGCTACAGGTTTGTAAAAGCACAAGCCTGCATTCTGAGTCCAGTACTGCAGGAGATAGCTGTACCTGCTGGCTGTCAGAAGAAGAGAGGAGTAAGCTGGAAACAGAAATCTCACTCGTAGGATGATGCCTAACCACTTTTCCATCTCTACTACCCTGAAGATGTGTTACTGAAATGCTAACTTCCATGGAAAATGGAGACCCTCAAGGGTGATATGATGAAATCCAGGAGAGTGATGGGAGCAATGCCTCTTAGGGGTGCAATCAAAGCTTGCTGGTTGGCAGGGACTGGGGCCAAAAAATGACTGAAATGGACAGTAATATGCTAGAGTTCTAAAGTCTTTCCTTTTGTGGACTAGACAGTGTTGTTGTCATGTCAGCTGAGACTTAGTGACCAAGTGAATGAGTGAGTAAGTAAGTGAGTCAACAGCATTTGTTACCTGGCGAAAGACTGTATAACATTTTTCTTGTTTTAAATCTTGCATGGGTAGCTATAGTTGTAAGCCACTGAACTATACTTAGAGTAGAATTGCACTATTAGTTGTAAGTAACTGACAGGGATGCACCCTGAATTATTGCAGTTGTGTACCAACTTCCAGAATGCAAACTCTTCCACACAAGAATAGCCCCTCCAGCCCCTTCGGGAAAAATCCCTTTATCAAGATATATAACCATAACCCATGATAAATATTCCAATTAAAATAAATAAAATAAATAAATGCTGCCACATTTCATTGCACAAAATAAACTAATTTCAAAAAATGTGTGTGATGGTGTATGCCTGGCTAAAGCAGTGGTAAATGATCTTTGAACTGAATGGCACATTGATTTCACTTGAACTGTGTCACTATTTGTGTTTTTATACAACTGTCTGTAAACCAGAAAAATGTGTGGATTAAATCATTTTATCCCAGTATGCTACATGTGTGGAGCTGGCATAATAGTCAAGGTGTTTATCTTACAAACACAAGGTACAAGGTTTTATTCTCAAATCAGGTAATTGGTTAAGCTTAAAATAGTCCATAAGAGCAGTTAGCCTAGTATGAACCTTTAATTAAATAATTTTATAACAGTATGCTACACTTGCAGATTAAATCATTTTATCATGGAGTGCTACATGTGTGGATTAAATTATTTTATCACGGAGTGCTACACGTGTGGATTAAATAATTTTATCACGGAGTGCTACACGTGTAGATTAAATTATTTTATCACGGAATGCTACACATGTGGATTAAATCATTTTATCATGGAGTGCTACACGTGCAGATTAAATCATTTTATCACGGAATGCTACACGTGTGGATTAAATAATTTTATCATGGAGTGCTGCACGTATAGATTAAATTATTTTATTACGGAGTGCTACACATGTGGATTAAATCATTTTATCACGGAGTGCTACACATTTGGATTAAATCATTTTATCATGGAGTGCCACAGGTGTGGATTAAATCATTTTATCAAGTAGTGCTACACGTGTGGATTAAATCATTTTATCACGGAGTGCTACACATGTGGATTAAATCATTTTATCATGGAGTGCTACACGTGTGGATTAAATCATTTTATCAAGAAGTTCTACAAGTGCGGATTAAATAATTTTATCACAGAGTGCTACACGTGTGGATTAAATCAATTTATCATGCCGTATACTTACTGCTCTAGTACTTCCAAAGTTCACTGAAGGGAAATGTGGAAGAATAATTGTTCTTGAAATGAGTTTATCAGTTTCTTTATCGAGAAATGCTGTACACTGTAAACAACTGATCATTTCTCTTTGTTGCTATATTGCATGCAGTTTTCTTCCAATTAAGATGTTCAACCTGCTTCACAATCCCAGTTTCCTTGCAAATACTGTAGATGACACACTGGCCTGTTGATGTGTTTAAGGAGCAGGAAACAACTGTAGAAGTAGCACAAGGAGTTATTTATTTATTTAATTACCCTTTTCTCAAATATCCTGAACATTATTTTTAGCTTATAATTGTCTGTCTTTATCGTTCTGGTTATCATCCCACTCCACTGGCCATTGTATTAACTTCAGAAAGCAGTATGAGAGCTGTGTGTGCTTCTGCCAAACTAATAATGTCTGTGCAAGCTCTCGTGTATAACACACTCCAGTATAAAGTGTGTTTTCTTACAAGGCCTAAGATTTGACTACAGTAAATGCTTTGCAATTATTAGTGTGTAAACTCTTCTCTTTTTAACAGGCTTTCCAGTTTAATTAGGTTATAGGTCGCTCTGAAACAACAGAAAAAACTGAAACAGTGCAAATAGTCACAATGTACATGGCAGTTTTAACAAGCAGAACATGTATACCTGAAATGGAAATGTTTATACATGGTTTAGGAAAACGTGAGCACACCAGAGAAAAATGCTTGTGCTGTTAAAGGGCTGTTACTTAATGTGAAACTAGTATGCATAGATGAAACCTGCCACACATCTTAATCTTAGTCCTATTAAATACTTTTACTATATTGTAAAAACTGTAACCAAAAACAAAAGCTGGGCAATGAAAGGCAGTTTTTGGTCACTGTGCAGTGTTTATTTGTCCATCCTTGTAATGCCTTTTACCTACGTAACTGAGGTCAGCCCTCAGTGCTGTGAATCTCAAAAAGGAGTATCAAGATACCTGCTAATTTAATACACCATTATGATCACTAGCAGTCATATCCCATGAAAAAAATGACTGTTTACACAGTTATGCAGGCTAATTAGTTGTTAATCAAGTGGGCATTCAAGCTACAACTCGGTAAACGTTCAACATTTAAAGACATTTGTACTTCACGAGGGAGTTTCACCCTTGAGACTATTGGAGTATGTTAAAGAAAGAATTTTATCTAGTCTCCAAGTATAACCAGATTATTAAATGTTCAAGAAATGGAGGTCAGCATGTTTGCTTTTGTGCTGAATTTCTTAACATCCAATTCAAGAACATATAAAAAGCAGTTATGATGTCAGATCTGATCATAATGCATCGCAAGTACATGGAGTGTTTTGATTACACAACTTTGTACAACTTGTTAAACAGCAATCAAAAAGAGATCTAAATCTTGGATGTAATTCTTAGTTGTTTATACGTTTAACTGGGGTGAATCACTGATCCACAAGGACCTATTTTAGTCTCAAGCCAATGTATACTGCCTGGTTAAGTGACTTGCACAGAGTTATACATTAGGTGGTTAAATGATGATGGAATAAAACCCTGGACTACAGGCTGCAGCTTGTTAACAGCCCATACCCTTAATCCTCTGCTCTATCAGCCTTGCTAGTCTTTCCTAATATAGATTGTTATACAGTAAGAAGTCAGTTCAGTCTAGATGAAACATATATTAAAGAGGACATAGATGCTCATACACACACACACACACACACACACACACACACACACACGCACACACACACACACACACACACACACACACACATACACAATACAGACAGACTTACTATTACAAGCTTGAAGACCACAGTCTTTATACTCATAATCTCAAGACCATAATATCAAAAGACCAAAATGCTGAAGACCACAAAATTTAATTCCTGGATTTGTCCCCCTGAAGGACCAATGTTAGCACACATTTCTGTGTCTGTACCCCTACAGAACCCATGTTAACATTCATTTCTGAGTTTATACTGATAGAGAGATTTGGTATTCAAGACTTTTTGACATGTGGTCTTCATCATTTTGATTTTTCAGTATTATGGTCTCAGGATTCTTATTTTCAAGATTGTGAGTTTCAAGATTGAGAATGCTAACTCTCTCTCTCTCTCTCTCTCTATATATATATATATATATGTGTGTATGTGTGTGTGTGTGTGTGTATGGGCTTGTGTTACATTACCAAAATTTCAACTCAGCAAAAATCAATCCAGCATGACAACAACATTGGAATTGCATAAAACTGAACATTTACTTTCCCAAAGTTTAAAATATCAAAATAGCAGCTGCACATGTTTCACAGCGCTTGGAGCTTCTGAATACAGGTCGCAGTACAGTGAGGAGTGGGAAATGTCTCCTTTTCTTCACTGTAGTGAAATCTCAGACTTGGTATATATGATTTGCAGGGGATGTAGGGAGTGCATGGGAGCTTGCCCCCCTGTAAAAATGTAAGCAAAGCTGTATTTGTGTTTTTTGTTGAAGCAGTTGCTGTTTTGATAGTTTAAACTTCAGGAAAGTAAACATTCAGTTTTATGCAGTTTTGGGGTTGTCATCTCACTGGATTGATTTTCATTGATTTGAACTTTTGGTAATATAACATAGGCCCATATATACATAGTAATATTAATCGATCCATGGAAATGTTGGCATGCTTCACATCAACTCACTTAAGTCGACAAACACATGCTGACATGCTACACTGCATGCTCTGAGGTTAATCCTTGGAATATGGAAAGAAAACAAAATGTGTGCCTCTGCTGATCATATATACTAACTCCGAGATTGCACACTCCCCATGGAAAGGGTATATCCCCCTACCTCATGAACTGTTAATTGCACAGCTGTTGAACATTTACATATGATGACCAACATGGGAAGTTTGATTTACAACACATGACCTGTGTGTGTCACATTTTTAAAATACAACTTTAAATCACTTAAAATGTTAGTAGAACAGCAGGTTTTACATCAGCACACATTTTCTTGACAGAAACTGTAAGCTATGGTATTATTGGCTAGTAATCCTCAATGGTTTATCAGAAAATGAAAAATTCTATGAGCGATATGGTGAAAATATGAAATAAAATCAGGGACATTCTTCAAAATTAGTGATTGTTGAGAGGTATGGATAAAGGGAATTTCACTTTCAGCTGTTAGCCAAAAGCTTTCAAAGTGGCGAGTTGCTTTCTGATACCATTTGTGTAGCAGAATGAGATTCACTTTTTTTATAACAGTAAGGTTCATGCATGAGTATCTCACTTTAACAATTTTTTCCTCATTTTCAGCAAATAATTTGCATGTTCCATGTACTACTCTAGAATTAACAATTTGTCTAGCATCAAACCAGTAGTTAACTTGTAGCCATTATCTATGCAGATAAAATGTGACTCATGACAACCTCCAGTCGTCTGTGTGTATGTCAATAACATTAGCTGGCCCTGAGACTTATATGATAAGGAAGAGAACAAAGGAAATTACCACCAGATTGCTAGGAGTGTAGGCTATCCATACCTAGTCACCACTACTCTTGATTAATCACTAAGTAATGTTCAATGCTTAAAGTAGTGAGTGCAATAAACTCACAGCCGCAAGGGGACTACTTAGCAGTTTGTGCCACAGCAACAGATATCAAATTCACCTTTCAAAACCCAGTTCTGTAACTGAACCATGAAAGTGTGTAGTGCAGACACTTGTCTTATTACTAACAGGTGTGAGTTCTAGATATCACCTACCCAATATTTTAAACTCTTAGTCTTTGTCAGGGACTTGGCAACATAAATCAACTATAAAATTCCTATTCCTTGTATGTTTGTCACATGTTAACAAATAAATACCAATTGTTGGCTTGTCCACAATGCACAATGTGTGGCCTTACCAAAGATTTGTATATTTCCACATACAATGTCCCTTGTTATAGCATAGCGGCAATTTATAACAGCCATCATATGGGTGTTAGACCTAAGATGGTTATCAAATGTAAAATCCAGGTCCTTTATAGATATTGATTCTGATATCAATTCTTGATTTATTATACAAGGATAATCTTTATTGCCATGTCCAGAATGAAACACTGTTGAAAATGTTAGATGTTTTAAAAACAGATTTATTAGCATATCAGCTATGAGGTCTATCTAAGAAATTTTGTAAAACTCCATGCACTTTTGTATAGTTTACTGTAGCTCCCACTTTGGGTGACATCTGCATTCTTTCTGAAACAAATACCCTCAGCAAATGGAAAAGAGGATATAAACAGACTGAATAGGAGTGGGCTCAGAACTGATCCCTGAGGGACATCAACACTAACTATCCTTTCATTTGTTGCCTGGATCTGGTGCAGACAGATGGAGTCCTGAAGGCCCAAAACTGGAGGAGTCTTAGAGCCACTTACCCAAAGAAAGTACAAACTGAGGAAACTCCAGTTTTACCAAAAAACTGAAAACATCTTCTAAAGGAAAGTGCCTATGTCTGTGCTTGCATTCTTAATAAAGAACAAACATGGAATGTGAACAAACTGGTATAGTAACTTCTTCATTGTTCAAAGTAAACAAGTATGTATCTTTATCAAAGGAAATGTATGCATTTATAAAAACTTAAACTTGCACATACTGCAAATGCTAATGACATTTTGAACAACTTGTTAATTATTTTCTAATTATTTTTGCTATACCTTTTCACATTATTTTATGTGTTGTATTTTAAAACTCTGTGATACTGATCAGTTGCTGTAAATCTGCTCTCTGTCGAACAATTGCTGTAATTCTGTTTAAATTCTATAACACAGCTAGGGTGTGGTGAGGGGACAGCTGCCCCAGGCGTAAACTGTTAGCGGCCACAATTGGCCAAACCCAATTGCTCTTCAGTGTATACAAACATATCAGTATTGCATTTTTATTTATTTTTATTTTATTTTCCATTTGTTTACTGGGTTAGTCCAACTGGACACAAGGTGACCGTTTTCAGAGGAGGCCCTGGGGAGAAAAGCTAAAAAATACATAGTAAAAAATTATAAAAAAATAATAAAAATAATAAAAAATATATAAACATAGCTATTTTGTACAAAGAGCATAAAACATATAAAAAAGTAAAAATCAGAGTTTTACAACTGATGCAGCATACAGTGGTTAGAATATTGAGAAACAATTAAACGAGATATTATACAACAAATATACAATTGCTTGAACATAAATTCAAAAAGAAGTTTCTATAGACAAACAGGGTCATAAACTAGAAATCATAACTATAAAGGTGGCCTAAACACCTGGTTCACAGTACTATGCACTAAGTGAAACTACACAGTACATCTGTGATCTAGGGATGTTGAAAGTCAGGAACAGGTGAAATTAGTCTGGTTCTGTACAGGAGCATATCCACGTTTTGAAGAGGAGATTTTTTAGTAAGGATTTAAAAGTATGTTTACTATTTAGACATCTAATGTCAGGGGGTAGAGAGTTCCAGGCCTTAGCAACTGCATAGGAATAAAGAGATTGGCCTGAGCTATGTAAGCAATTGGTAACAGTCAGTAGGGCAGTATTGGAAGATTGTAGTTGACGTGTAGTATTATGGAAGGTGAGCAGACCAGAGAGGACAGGTATTTTATTTGGTTGGTATAGTAGTTGATGTGTCAGGAGAAGTTTATTGTATTTTAGTAGGTTAGGGAGTTCTAACCATCCTAGTTGTCTTAGGGAGAGGCAGTGATGAGAACAAAACTCAGCATTGTTTGCAAATTTTGAGATTTTATTGTAGCAGGTAGATAGTTACAGAAAGTCAGATTTGTTTAGGTTAGTTAGAACTGGGAAAGCATATAGCAAGGTAGAGAGTAGATGGGTACAAGAGATAGTGAATCAAGATTCCTGTGTGTCATCAAAACTGAAAGCTGTAGCTCTCTATGTGTGGTAGAAACTGCAGCAAATGCTTGTTAGATTGTAGCAAGCAGTTGCTACAGTTTAAAAGAAGAAAAGCTTTTTTTGTTGTTCTTCATGCTCAATGTGTGGTATAAATTGTAGCAGCTGCTTGCTACAAATGTATGAATAAAATATTTTTTTTTTCTCAGGGATGCCAGGTCTGGGGATGGCACTGAGCACAAGTTTAGCTGTCCACACATCTGTTTAAATTTTTTGCTATTACTCCACTGAACCTCAAGTTGTGGCTGAAAAGGGTCGACTGATCAATCCTCCCACTTGTTATCAAACCACAATAAACATACCTTGATGTATAGCAGAACAACATACTGTACAATAAAATTCATGAGCAAGTCAAGTGATGTAAAAATACTTCCGTTGTAAGTTTAGTCTTACCTTAAAATGTCATTCTGAGATGCAGTATTCATGTTATAATTGCCTGTCTCTAAAGATGTCCTTGCCCCAATCCTCAGCACACACACACACACACACACACACACACACACACACACACACACACACACACACACACACACACACACACACACACACACACACACACACAATACACACACACACACACACACACCACACACACACACACACACACACACGCAGAAAATGCAAGCTATGAATAAACTAATACAAAGTGTCACTAAGCCATGGCATATGCAGTTGCATCAGTACCTAATAGACTACCTGTTTCCACAGAGTTCAGCTGCATATTGCACAGCTTTAAACAACTCCTTTAATGCCCAAGTGAGGTTTTGAGCTTGTAACTCAAGTATAAAGAATATCGAGACAGAGAAAGAAAGAGAAGGAATCAAACCTCATTTAGGAAAACCTTAATCTTCTTTAGCTGTAAATGGTAATATACTGTGGATAATGGTATGGCAGTCTAGCAAATCACAGTATTAACACAACGGAAGCTGTTTACTCAGTGCGGCACCTAGGGTCCCAGTGGTGCAGGAAGGGAAGCATAGGGAAGCAATGCTGAGCTTAAGGTAAGGAAACCCTATGAGTCAGCATAGGTTACAGTGACTTCAGGCATGCCAGTGACATTCTGTACACAGAATACACAGCAAATCAATTGTTTATGTTCCTGTGGCTGACCTTTGCAGCTGCAGTGAAGCCTGCATATATATGTTACATAGTTAAGGGCTACAGAAATAAAATGAACATTCCGGACCTTTATCAATCATCTCAAGGAATGTCATGCCTTCCAGATGTCACTGCAACATCAGGTTGCTGTGACAGAGACACCCTGACTGATGAGTAGTCTTGGCTTACTACAGCAACACGAGCCTGGTAACTATTCATGTGGGCAAAACCAGATCCCTGATTTTGGATCCCAAGTACTTTCTGATAGGAAGCGTTGGAGCTTGGTGACCCCGACTACCATGCTGTAGATGTAATTTTCTAAATATCACCCCTGGGTCAATATTTGGTGACATGATGTATCCTTAAGTATACAATTTCTATAGTTTTAAGAATGGCACACTATGTCTTATCACTGTGCTAACACATGTAGCAAAGAACATTTTGTTATTGTCTCATTACTGTAGCTTTACTACACTTTGTAGAATTTGAAGTCACTGCCCCATTCAACATATCAAACTTGTCTTTTTCTTTCTATCTATAGAATGCATTCCCTTGGCCATGCTTGCATTTCTGATCATTATTCAGTTCCCATATTCACTTGGATAATGTTTCATTAGCTTTTTTGTATCTTTCTTTAGCACCTGTATTCATTTGATGTAAACTTACTACCACAACCTGTTTAACTCAATACATTCTACATTAATTGTGTGTTCGACAATTCTTCATTTCTCTCTTGCATCTGTTGTCACAAACATTTATTAGCACTCATTGCTAATCTAATTTCATTCGTGTCTATTAAGGTGGAATGCAAGGATGTACTTTGTTCTAAATGTAAATGTTTTTGTTAAATTTTCCACAGAATATGATTTTTTGTGCTTTACAGAGAAATGAAAATCCTTAGGAATGCATTGATGTCTGGAAATCAATGCTGGTGGCATACAGGAGAAAAATGTAGTTATACAGGTACAATACCAAGGTTATTTGCTGATGTCTGAAGAGAAGATTAGCCTAAAAGTTTATATAAATGGAACAAACTACAAAGGCAGACAATTTTTAAAATGCTAGTCTTACTGTTTTCAAGCTTAAAATGTGAGAATGCAGGATGTGTGATAGTTTTTCTTTGCTTCAGGAAGGACTACAGTAAATAACAAGGTTACTGTTTGCATGCCATTCAGTGTTGAGAACAGTGATAAAAATAAAGTCATTTTCTATTACTTTTTGATATGTGCCTTCTGAAAGTGACTTCATATACATGGAAACCTCAGAACAATACTTTTCAGCCGGGTAATATAACAGTCTTGACCTGGGAGATTATTTTCTGTCTTTAATCTTACATTGCATTAAAGCAAATTATCATTACATTTAATGCACTGTAAGTGATACCCAGATCTAACACAAGGTTACCTATGGTCCGGTGCAAACCGAAGGCCCCTGTAGGTACTGCTGGTCAGTATACCTCATTCTCTCCAGTATCAAAACAGTGTTCTGTGGTTACACTACTTTACTAGTATTAATTCAGTCATGGTCACTAACTCCCAAGATGGGGTATCCATAATGGTTAGTAACTGAATTAAGAAAGCTAAACTTGGTGATCCATACCTTTGCAATGCTTAAAAATATTTTAAAAATTAACAGTTTAGTTGTTTTTATTTTAATGCTTCCTAATATTTTGTACTTTTGGGTGTTTTCTTACTGGATCACTACTGAAAAGAGACGTTGCTCAGTCAGACTTTTCCAGGAAATAAATGCTAATAAATAATTGCCACTGTACCAGTGTATCCAGTTGGGGTCTATGGTTAGCCATAGAATGGCATGCTTGCCAAACAGCTATTCAACAAACACTTATCAGCGAATGTGCTATTCATCGAAAGGCCATATGATCATACAAAATATCCTTGAATGATCATAGTTGGCCAACACACAGGAAATGGCTCAAACTACGTACTTAATGGTAATGTAGTGATAAGGAAATCTGCCCTTTCCCCATAGTGTGATGTCAGAGTTGGTGTATATAATTAGTGGGGGGTGTGGGGGGCACAGCCCCCCACATGAGGAGGATTCATACATTATTGAGAAATAAATGTAACAACTGTTTTTACAACTTTTCTATCAGGGACAGACAAGTCTTGAACTCCATTATGATGGACAAGAAATTCAGATGTATGCAGCCCGACAAGAGGGGGCAGATTAGTAATTATGGACACTCTTGATTATTAAGGACATATGTTCAATATCTTGGGTGACATGGAAGTTTATAGTTTAGTATCTCTAAATGAGATCAATATTATCTATAGATGTATCAAGGCTGAACTTGATGATTTACTTCTATTTGATAAAATTTCACAAGGTCTCTATGAATTTCTTATGGCGGCAAACCCCATAGTCCCCAAGATTTTTGGGATTCCCAAGTTACATTCTAATCTATCTAACCCACCAATACAAACCATTGTTGCTGCAGATGGATCCATTACTGAACCCTTGGCAAAATTCAGTGACCTGAAACTTAAAAACGTGTTTTGTCACTCCCACATATCATTCAAGACTCATGAGATTTGTTAGATAAACTACACAATGTCCAGATGGGTCAAGTGATTTGGTGAAATAGTTCACAAATTTGACAAATTATCTAATAATGATGAAAACGTCGTCCAAAATTTCATGGACATCGTATCAAATAACACCTTCATCACATTTGGAGGTGCATATTGTAAAATTTATGGTTGCACTACACTATTCAGGTAGTCTGTACCTTTACTCATTGAAAACCCTGACATCAGTTCTGCTGTTACAGCATTCGTTTACTCTGCATACGAAGTAGACATTTAGTTTAACAATGAAAGATATACACAAATAACAAAACCGTACTTCTGCTTACAGCATCAGATCTGTAAGGATAGAAAAATCAAATTCTTTGATTCAAAAGAAAAAGTCCCAATCTTTATTGTGTCTTTTCTGCCTGCATCAGCAGTTCAGAGAATTTGCCAGAATAATAAGTCTTTCTTTTGAAGTTGGTCTGCTGACAGTTTGTTTTTCATATTTCAAACATTCTGTTCCTGAAGGATAACTCCTCTGCCTCTCTCTTATCTTGCTCGTCCTGTTGACGAGACACAGCTATATACAAGAGTTTGTCTTGACCTGCTTGTAAATAATAAATTTCACAAACTGCATAGTTTATAAACGATAAAATATTTTACTTCTGACTCCTAATAACAATGAATGCCAAGCTATATGTTTTTGCCAAGAGTTCAGACTAAGTGCACTCTCTATACATTGAAGTGCAGAATATTTATTTTACATTTTACAAATAAAATCCACTGAAATCCAGTTTTAACATGTTTGTTGCTCTCAGACATATTACAAGCAACTTCCAGAGGTAGCTATGGGGGCCATGTGTGCCCCCATATTTGCAAATACAGTACTGCTTAAATGGGAATTGGACATACTTTTCAAACAATTAATTTTCTAACTGTATGGGGTATTACAGCTACCCAGATGATTTTTTTGTTTATTTGGCATGGTGACCAGAACCAATTTATTGAATTTATGTGAGAAGCTGAAACTAGTACAAGCTTTCTGAAGTTTACCTATTGCACTGACACAGTCCAGATTAACTACTTGGACATCAAAATTCAACAGACACCTAATGGCAATTTGGAGACAAGAATAAACAGAAAACATACTTTAACCCCTTTCTTTCCTTTTCCAGTTGCCACCCTTTACACCAGAAAAAGGGAGTAGTGAAAAGCCAATACATCAGAGCTAGCAGATTAACATCAGATGATAAAATCTGTCAGCAGGAATTTCTAGTACTCAAGAAGATGTTCCTTGGTCATGGCTACCCTGATTGTCTGCTCAATAGCATGGTAGCAGAGGTTTGGTTGGAGACTCAGGGACGGTATGCTCCAATTATTAAACATGACCTTATAAAGAACTCCAATTCCTGCAAAGTAGGCAGTGGTGGTTTCACTGGACAAAAAATATGGTTATACATTACTCCCTGGATGTTAAAGGTACCGAATACATTAATCGAAAGAACTGGTCCATGCTTCAATGTGATGAAGCAACCAAATCTTTAGGTATTGAACATCCTTCTTTAACATATAAGAAAAAAATTAATATCAGAAATCTTTTGGAAAGACCATATGTCAATACCCTTTCAGTATTTCAGGTGACACAAAAATGAGATAGGTGCCAGCAAAGTGCTTATATTGAAAATAATTATGGAGGATTTTTATTGGACAAGATAAAAGTAGGTGCAAAAGGAGGTAGATTTAACTGCCTTTCTGAATGAGTTGTGTATCTGGCCTTCTGCACAAAATGCCAAGCTTTTTATGTTGGCAAGACTATCAATGCCCTTATTATGAGAGTTTATCCGCATTTGTACAGTAACTAACATGCAGAAAACAAAAGTGCCCTGGCCAGCCATTCTTTAACGTGTGTACTTTTTGACAAGCTCAGGTTTTCTTGTTCTTGAACAGGTAAAATCCACAGCATACTCCGATGATTGGAATAATTTACTTTTACACTGTGAGAGGTTATTGCAGTTAAGATTAAAATCTACGTATCTACTGGGGATCAACAAAAATGTCTCTATTGTGAGTGAATTAAAAAAGAGAGCTGATAGACTTTAGTTTTAGTTGTTTTTGCTTTTTCATGCTCATCTTTCATGTTTCTGTCCACATATTTCCTTTTAATGTCATTGCCTGTGTTGCTTTTCATTTATTAACATTTCTCCTTAAAGTTACTATGTTTTAACAAACTTTGTGGGGTTTTTAGTGAAGGCCGAATTGATTGGTCTAGTACAGATGTGTATGTACTACGTCACCAGCTTGTTCTTTTTAATGGGGATTCCCTATAGCATCATGGTTCTGAAGATGTGCATTGATTAGACGAAAGTGCTAAACTGTGATCCATTGTCATTTAATTCCTTTGCATGTTCTTTAATATTAAAAGTGTACGGCTTGAGAGTACGGCTCACTGTTTTTTTCTTATTGTGCTCCCATATTAGTAAGAACAAGAACCATGATATTATTCCCCCTAGTGGGTACTCTAATTAATTTCTCCAAGTCATTTCTATTGACAAAATCCAGGAATCTCTGTGCTTGTGCAGTAATGATGGTGCAAGTATCCCAGCCTATAGTTGGATAGTTTGATGGCCTAAGAAATTTGTGCTGGTTTTAATACTGACTGATTTTAGTTCCTGTAGATAGACATTTTCCATTTTCTAAGGCTAATTCCAGGATGATGATATAAATGTAGGAGCAAGTGGGTGTTCCCACTAAACTGAGGAGCTATTATGATATGCTGCAAGTGGATTTACCACATGCTACACCCATTTCTCCTATTTATGTGAGCCTTGGAGACTGTGTTAAATGCTGCTTATAATAACCCTAACTCTCAGCCTTCAGTCCCCAAAAAAGCCAAAATTGTTAATATCAACTCTTCCTCTACAGACTAGAAGGTAAGGTATTATATATCTTTCAAAAGATAATTTTTCTTCTTCCTGTTAATTCTGTCAGGTGTTGACAGCTTGTGGGGTTGTTGGCTTATGCTTATACGTTCATAGGTAAGTACTAGGCTAGCTGCCCTTGCAGGCCATTTAAGCCTAGCTAATTTCCCAATAGTTACATATTACTCTTAATGAGAATAACTAGGAACATACCATTGATATTTTTTTTTTTGGGGGGGGGCAGAGGCAGTCTGTAAAATGACTCATGGCTCCAACACCCAAAGAACTACTACCCTGATACTACCCCCATACCACATCTGGGGAATTAAGACATGCTATTGTCATATTTTTAAATATTGCCTTTCTTTTGTAATGCTTGTGGAGCTTTTCTCCCAGGCCTCCACTGAAAATGGGTCTCTGACCCAGTGGACTTTCCCAGTCAATAAATGTTAATAAATAATAAAATAAATAATAAGATCGCAGATATACCCCAGGGATTACCTCAGTGTCACTGCTCAACAGAGGCACAGCAAAATAATGGGTATAATTCCCCATACTAAAGGGGTGGCGTAAGCCACAAAACTATGGGCTAGGCTTGTAAATGCCCTCGGGCAGATAGCCTAGTATGAACCTATGAACCTATGAACCTATAAATATTCTGTTTATTATTGGTTAGGCTTGTAAAGGCTCTTGTGCCATTAACATAGTAATTACCTATGGACCAGTGAACCTACGACCCGTGCATGGGATAAAACATTTAAGTGTTGCCTGTGTCAATTAGTAGTACAGGGGGCAGTCCTGTGGTAAAATTTCCTTTTTCCCATCCATAGATCCAAGCTAAATATGGCCAGGGATGAACTTTCTTTTACATGGATGGGGAGTCTGTTCCAGAACAGCGGTGTCCTCTGTGAAATATACTTGTGCCTCCAAACCATTCTTTGATGTTGCAGAAGAGGTTTAGATCTTTAGATCCCTAGACAGAGTATTACTTTTACTATTTGACTTGCTGATGTGCAGCAGGTCCATCAGTACCGGGTCTGTGGATGCCTTGTTTGCCAGACACAGTCACCTGTTAGCAGTCAGTAGGATACCTAGTATAGTGACAGAGCTTTGAGTAGGTCCATGTAGAACATACTGTTTAGGCCTTGTATCCTTTTTAGTAAGGTATCTGTTTGTGGTTCCAGTTGTAGGATGTATCTGGACAGATACATGCCAAAGGGGGCATCATACTTAATGATTTGCCTAATGAGGGCTGAATAAAGGAGGGCAATGACATTCTTAGATCTAGACACAGTCCCTTTGTTTATTAGCTGTGCAATATAGAAGGACTTTCTTATGACAATGGACACATGTTGGTCAAAAGTTAGGCTGCAGTCCACATAAGTTCCCAGATCCTGAACAACTGGGTCAGTTCTTAGGGACATATTGTTAACATGGTAGTTCCCTGGAATAGATAACTTCCCAAAGGATACAATAATGCATTTTTGGCTTTTGGTTTAAGCCTATGATTTCAACACCAGTTTATTTGGGAAAAACCTTCCTACAGGATGGCTAAGTCATTTGGGGACTCAATGACTGCTCCTAGCTTGTAGTCATTTGCCAACTTAGTCAGACAGAGCCCTTTGATATTAGCTTTTACTACAGAGAATTAGATGCCAAATAGGACAGGTCCCACTACAGAAACTTGGGGGACTCCATTGGTAATAGGTCACTTTGTGAAGGAACCTTTCTTCAAAAGGTAGGTCCTGTCTGAATCCTACAATTTCTAATCTGTCTCAGGTGTCTAAACATGCTTTGAAGAGTGTGTATGATTGTGTAGATATTGTTTCTAGGGCTTGTACTAATGCTACTATTTTTAGAAGATATGGCTGGGTACATACTCAAATGTTTTCTGATTAGGTAAAGTCTGAGATTTTAAACTCTACTTTAAACAAGGATGTTTTGTTTGGTCCTGTTTCTACTCAGGTTCTCAAACAGTTCGATGACAGAGAAAAATTAATACAAGGAATTGCTAAGATTTTCAAGTTCTACCTTATAAATCCTACACACATCTGCCGTTTTTATTTTTAAGACAAAATAATCAGTTCATGCCATCATCCTGGCATAAAGGGACCAAAAATAAGAGAGAGAGAGAGAGATTGCAGAAGAGGAACAATAAAAAGACAGAGATCCTTCCAAAAAAAAAAAAAGGACAGACTACACCCCCAGAATGAATATGCCAGCATTACTTTCTCCTCCACTCCCATCGCCTCCCCCGTCCCTACAGCTCAATGACTGCCCCACAGACTGGTCTTCAGTCTCTCTGTATGGTAACAGACAGTATCAGGCTTTTGAGTACTAATACTGGTTCAGGAGGGTCACTAACTACACATATCTTCTTTCAGTGCATTTACTCCTTACCTTCTGAACCAGAGTTTTTTCCTCAGGTTCTTCGACACAGGCCTACCATAGCAGTCATATACACCAGTGCCTTTAGGCCAAAGGGAGAAATGTTTCTACTCCAAACTGTTTCTAGTTTCAAAGAATGGGCTTTCCTGGAGACCAGTTCTAGATCTATCCTATCTCAAATGGCCTGTGAAAGTACTAAAACTGAAAATGTTGATCCTTCAGGGTCTGTTACCATTCATTCCTCTTCTGATTATTATGGTAACATTAGACTTAAAAGATGTTTATCATCACATTCCCATAGCCACAGGCGTAAGAAAATTTCTCAGAGTCTATGTGTGGGTCACTTTATCATTTCTCTGCATTACTCTTTGAGTTAGCTTCAGCTCCTAGGATGTTTACAAAATGCCCATCTCCAGGGGTAGCCCATTTCAGACTGCCAGACATTCACATTTTTCCTTTTAAATGACTTACTGATCTTTGTGGAGACTTTTGCCAGATGCCAGGCTTCCATAACATGGGTTTCTTCACTCCTTATCAATCTGGGCTTCCAGATAAAAGTTCAAAAATCGTCCCTGATACTGACACACGGGATGGTGCTTTTAGATTACCTTCTAGATAATCTCTTCAAAGGCAGCCCTAACATAGGAAAAGGTGAGTTTGTATCTGGCAACTTTCCTGATTTCTTCCAATCTAAGACTTCAGCCAGAGAATATCTTGGGATTCTAGGGTCCATTGCTTGTGATTCTCAAGATTCTTCTTGCCAGATATTTTATATACATATAGATATATATATATATATATATATATATATATATATATATATATATATGTGTGTGTGTGTGTGTGTGTGTGTGTGTGTCTGTCTGTCTATCTGTTCTGTATATATATATATATATATATATATATATATATATATATATGTTCCCTATTATATGATCGAAGATGCATTCTTTCGAATGTGTCTTGATCGAACTTGATAGCATGAAACTGCAAAATACCAAAATGGCATATAAGCAAATTCTTTCCCTGGGAAAGAAATTGCTTGGCCGTCTTCATCATTTTGCCGTTTTCATCACTGTAGTGTGATTTCGGAGTTGGTATATTTAAGCAGGGGAGGTGTGGGGGGCACAGCCCCCCCACTTTTGGATTTTATGTAATGTTTTAAAGTTTTTTTTTTTTTTTTGGAACAGCGATTTTTTTTCCCTGGGAAAAAAATTGCTGTTCTAAGTGTTCAGGATTGCAATCTTTCACTTACATGGGGTCGATAAATCAGCGTTCACTTTTTTAAACATTTGATGATTTAATGTAGACCGTATATATATATATATATATATATATATATATATATATATATATATATATATATATATAAATTCAATGATTTTTAAAAAATGTGTATTCGATGTTCTCATCCTCTGGGATGCTCAGATTCCATTTTTGGGTTTTATCAAGAAGCAACTGCAGTGTGTACCCGCAGTGGTGGTGCTGCGGTAGCGTTGTTACCTCACAGTAAGACGCTGTCCGGTTCGACTCTCAGCTAGAGTGTCGTCTGCGTGGAGATATGCTTGAATGGGCGTACCTTTGTTGATGGTTGTGTGTCAGGGCTGGTAACTCGACACGTAAAAATCAACTACCAATCATTAGCGGACTGGAGTTCCGCTGTGGTGACCCCTACCTGGGAAAAGCCAAAAGACACAAACAAATCAAGAAGCAACTGCATTGATGGAGGCAATAAGTTGCTTCAGTTTTTGCTTGAGGAGCAGTTTCTATGGGGATAAAGATGCAAGGCCTGTTGGACAGTACAGACAAACCAAAAACATGTGAATGTCAAGGAGATGCTAGCTGTGATCCATGTTACAGAATCACTTCATGACCTATGGTCCCTGGGACCGGTACAAGTGATTATAGACAATACCACAGTGATATGGTACATAGACAGGGGAGCACCAGGACCTAACTCCTGTGCAGGTTGGACATTATGGCTTGGAGTTAGTTGTACAGCAGTGTAGAGCCCCCCAAGCATCTTACATATCATCAGAGCAAAATGTAGTAGGAGACAAACTAATCCGGACCACACAAATTGAAATTGAATGGGGGCAGTCTTCCAGGAATGGATCCATTTGTGGGGAACATCTCAAAATGATCCATTTTCTTGCTTTTGAAACAGACAAGTAAGTTAATTCTGCAACAGGACTTCTTGCAGGCAGGCCTGGAAAACAGATGCATTTTCATTTCTGTGGACAGGGATGTTTCTGTATGCATTCCAACCCTTTCCACTGATATTCTTGTCATACTGAAGATTCAGAAGGACTCTCTAAAAATAACTGTGATAAATCTTTTTTAGGCCAGGCAACATTGGTTCTCCTTCTTATGGAATTGTTCCGGAGGTAAATGCCACAAGCTTCATCACAAATTGGATCTACTCACGATAGACGAGGGGAGCCTAACATACCACAGTCTCAGACACCTGCAACTGACTGCCAGGATAATTCAGCTCTAATACCATTTAAACACCTTTTTCATGAGGATGTGCAGCAGGTACTAAAGGAGGCAAGAAATCTTATGTTAACCATTAGAGATTTTCAAGTTGATGCCTCATCTATAACCAGGGCTCTATCCAGGATTATTAATTCTGGTTCTTAAACATTTGTGTGAGTTACTGTCCTATGGCCTGTTTACTTTTGCAAAGTGGTATTTATCTGTCATTTCAGAATTTCTGCCTTTGTTTCAGACTTTGCTCAACCTATTCCACAGAGAGTTTTTCGCATTGATTTGTACAGGTCACCTGTTGTCCACATGACACTTAATTGGGATCTTTACCTTTTGCTTGGAAAGGTATTTTAATGTTTGAAACAGCTATTCTGGCTGTTTTTGGTTCATTGCTCAGTAGACAAACCATTTTTTGCTCTGACATCTGTAAGTGAATATCCATGTTGCAACCATTTGTGGTAGGTTGACCCTTTTCTTTCCCATGCATGTATGATTATCAATAGAAAAAAAGTCCCCACATAGGCCCTTACTACTTTCAGAATGTACCTTAAATCTATCCATCTGTCTCCCTCTTTTGTTTCAGAATTTGAATGACAGGAGAATAAATTCTGTATACTCCAGTCATGCTTTTGCAACTCAGGTGTTATATTGTCAGTTCTAAGTCCTCTAGGAAAGTTATACAGCTTTGTGAAATTCCTAGTATGGGTCTGGAAAAGGACAATCTGTGTCATTTCAAACAATTCTAGTTGGCCGTTCCTTACTATATTGTTTCCTGTTATTCCCACCATGATAAAACATTTTCAGGCGGGATTAAGGCACACTCTAATATGGCCTTGTTTTCTTTGGTGACATATTGGAAAGGGATTGACTTTAGAAGCATTCTAGAGGCAAATACATGGTCCTCTGTACATACTTTTGCAAGGCTTTACATACTGGATTCCTTTTCCAGGTCCACGACTGACTTTGCTAAGTCCATTCCTCAGGGGCTCCTGGATCCTTATCCTTCCACCTTCCAAGTTGGATAGGCTTTAGTAATCAACACATATAGCCAAATGGCTACTGCTGCAATAAGAATGATGAACACAGTACAGCTGTGTAAGTTATACTTAGCATAACCATAGATGGCTGAATTCCTAACTGCTGCAGTACCACACCCACCTACCACCACCTTACTTTTGTATATAATTAGTTATTGGGATGTGAAGTTATTTGTTTCTGTTATATCTTTCAGAGGTCCAGGATGAGTATGCTTTTCTCTCTGTATGTACAAGAAAGTCCTGAAGATTTCTTCACTCTGACTACTGATTTCTGTCCCCTGGGCTGCCCAGTCAGCAGGCAGAGTATAGGTGTGGGAGTAGTTTCTGGCCCAGAAATTGTAGTTTATTGGCAGTTTGGGAAGTTTTTCAGCCTGTTTCAACTTTGGTTTTTGGCATCCTGCAGACTACAAGAGCAACAAGAAAGAGAAAGAGATACTTTAAGTGGCTCCATTTAGATTTTTTCGTAATTTACTGCTTTCTGCACTTGTTTTTTGTTGTTTTTAATTTATCTGCATTTATTTAAACTGTATTTGCCTTAACATTACTATACACTCACGTGTGCTAGCTTGTACTGCATTTAAAGTGTTTTTGCTACTGTTTTAACTGCTTTTCAGCAAAAAAAAAAAAAAAAAGTTTTAAGCTTGTTTCCCACCTTTCCTATAACTAGTCTAGTCCAGATACAGATTTGCTGTATCCAGGACTGTTTTGTAAGGTTCTGAGCCCCTAGACCTTTCTGTGTTGGAGGGAAGCCTTCTAACTTATCAGTGTGAGTGGTAAGCACTAGGTATCATATCTATGACAAGAGAAGTGGTTTCTGGTCAAGAAATTGTAGTTTATTGGCCGTTTGGGCAGTTTTCCATCCCTTTCAACTTTCTAGTTTAAAAGCCCATGTTTGCATGGGTTTGCACGCCTCGCAGCAGCACTCAGCTGAGGTAAACTATTACCAGTGCCAGAAAGTCTGCTCTTCAATTTTTCCCTTAGAACGTGCTTGTTCTTTTACTTCTTGCACTTCAGTTAGCTTAATTGGCTAGCACTTTAACAGGCTTTTGTGGCATTTATTGTAGCACACTTAGGTGCAATCAGCACTAGCTGTTCCTATGCAGTAACAGCACCAGTACTTATTAGTTATGATCACCCCTCCTTGTAGGGCAATTTCCTGTGCTTTCTCCTGCTAGCCTGGTGCACTTAGGCATTCTGAGACAGTGTGGCAACTGTCTAATGTACACAGACAACCCTCTTCTCTTACCTCCCAACACTCATACATGTGAGAGATGCAACTATATCACCAAACTGGAAGCAGTGCATGCTCCAACCAAGACCGGACTAGCTGGTCAAGAGGAGAAGGTCAACACCTGCAACTCACTAATAAGAACACAGAGCCCTCCAAAACACCAACCATCACAATCCACACATAGAAACACAAACCATACACCCACCTTCGTGGAGGCTGTTAATAAAAATTTACCCAAACAACAGAGACCCCCGAGACAGAAATGCACAACCACCATAACACAAGACCAACCCCAGAACACATAGCTCACTACCACAGTGTGCCCCTCAACCTAAGCCCTTAAGGCAAAACACTTTGCCCAATGTACTAATCATAGGAGACTCAATTGTGAGGCACACTGATGTCCCACTCACTAGGATGAACAAGGAGAAGGTGACAGTCAGTTGTCTATCAGGTGCCAGGATACGCCACATAACACATGCACTCAGGTCACTCCACAAGTACAAATATGACTCAGTCATTGTTCATGTGGGTGTGAATGACCTGAGATGTACTTCCCTGGACTACATGAAAAGAGATGTGATGGAACTCTCGGATTATGTGGCCCACACAGGTATGGCACTAGCCCTGAGCAGTATTCTACTGTCACCTAGAATGATACCACAGTACAAGCAGAAAATGATTGACTTCAACAATTGGCTAAGTTTCTGATGTCATTCTAAGGGGATCCAGTATCCATCTGCCTGGGATGATATGATTGACAGATCTCGATGCTTTGCCAGAAACGGCCTGCATCTTTCACCCCTGGGATTCTGGGTACTGGCTAAGGCTCTTGCCACCCCTTTAGTGCCTTTTTTCAGCAGTGTTCCAGAGACCAAAATTCCACCATAACAGCTACAAACAAATGCAATCTGAGAGTCATGCTGCTTAATGCTAGAAGTCTAAATCTCAAGATGCACTCGCTTGAAGATCTCCTCAAAATGGAGAATGTCGACATCTGTGCTGTAACAGAGACCTGGTTTAAAGAAGCAGAAAGCACTCCTGCACTCCCAGGCTACAACTCATTCCATACCTTTCAGCCCCAGAATATGGCCGGAAGTTCCAAAGGTGGTGGTTTCTCCATATTCTTAAAGGATATGCACACCTCCAGACTGGTAGCTCAGCATAATGCATCCGAAATACTTCAGGTACAACTAACACTGAGTAAGATGGCGATACAATTCATAGCCTGCTACAGAACCCCAAACATGTCCCTAGACTCTTGCTCCAAGTTCTTAAGCACCCTGGAATCTATCAAGGTCCAAACCAATACTCTCATACTGGGTGACTTCAACTACCCTTCCATCAACTGGGAAAACTATTCAAGTACCAATGTACAAGCCCAACACTTTCTGGAATTTATCAGTTCCAATGCCCTGGACCAGCTCATTCTGACCCCCACTAGAGGAAGCAGCATCCTCGACCTGGTTATCACCAACATGGGAGACCATTGCTTCACACCTATAGTCAATTCCTCCCAGGTTAAATCTGACCACAAACTGATCACCATGGAAATCTACATCTCACCTACAACCCCTGCTAAGGTGGCCACCCTAAAAAACTTCTCTAATGCCAACTCTGGGCTCCTAAAAAAAGAGGTGGCTAACTTCTCATCACCCATGCCAATGGAAAATAGCTGCATTACTGCCGAATCATACATCGATGCACTGTATGAGCACGTACACAAATGTATGGACCTTGCCATACTAAATAGAACTAAGACACTCTCCTCCAAAAAAAGGAAGCCAATCTGGTGTTCCCCAGCCATCAATAAACTCTACAACAGAAGGAAGAAACTGTTGCAGAAAAAATGAAGTCACATGACTGGAAAACCTCCATTATCAGTCTCAACAAAAAGCTAAAATCCCTTATCAAATCCTCTAAAGCCAGCTATGAAGCAGAATTGCAGCTGACACCAAAAACAACCATAAAGCCTTCTATAGCTATATCAAAAACCTCCAAGGCAATACCCAGATTTGCTCTGAGTTATTTCACAATGGCACTTCCTATACTGAGCCAACAGATATAGCCAACATATTGGCCGACAGATTCAGTGCCAACTTTACCCCTCTTCCCCCACCTGGGGGCCTATCATAATACCAGGAGAAAGCCTGGTACCTACCATTTCTGTGGCACAGGTAAAAGCTGCATTGTCCAAAGCTAAGAATATAGCATCCATGGGATCTGATAATATCCCTGGCTGCATCCTACATGAGCTACAAAATGAACTGGCATAACATTTGTGTGCCCTGTTCAATCACAGCCTTACCTCAGGCTATGTCCTTAATGAATGGCACACTGCTACAGTCATCCCACTCCATAAAGGGGGAGCAACTACAGACCATGGGAACTATCGCCCCAATAGCCTGATGAGTCCTGCATGCAAAGCTATGGAATGCATCATCATGGACCTACTTAACAAAGATATAGGCAATCTCCAAACTCTTGACCCCACAGAGTTTGGCTCTGTCAAGGGGAGATCCTGCATGCTGAACCTGGTTGACATCTTTGAGACAGCCACCAAGGCTGTGGATGAGGGTAAAGCAGTGCATACAGCCTATCTCAACCTGGCCAAGACCTTTGATACAATTTCCCACTCAGATTTCTTTGATAAACTCACCAAGCTAGGCATCAATCCTTACATCACTAGGTGGATTGCAAATTGGCTCACAGACAGGACCCACAGAGTGAAAGTTGTGGATTCCCAGTCAGACTATCTACCAGTCATGAGTGGAGTCCCACAGGGCTCAGTCCTGGGCCCTCTCCTATTTGGCATCTACTTCTCAGAAGTCCAGGCCAGCACTGAAGGACTCTGGCTGACCAAGTTTGCTGATGACTGCATGCTAGGAGTCATTATCAACTCCCCAAGTGATGCAGACATCCTACAACAGGACCTCTCTGAGACTAATGACTGGTGTCGAAACCATGGCCTGAAGGTTAACACCAAAAAATGCATTATCATCCCCTTTGGAAAAAATTCAGTTGCCATGAATTACCATGTTGATGGGAGCCCACTGAACACTGAAGGGGCCATAAGAGATCTGGGCACCCAGATCGATAGCCACCTCACCTTCGACACCACATTGCCACTGTGGTCAGAAAGTCCTTCTACGTGGCACATCTTATAACCAAAGGTTTCGCATCCAGGAAGAAAGAAGTCATCATCCCTCTCTACTCATCACTCATTAAACCAGTAATCGAATATAATGCCCAGTTTGGCATGTACCTGACCAGGCACCTACAACAGCTGGAGAGGCCAGAAAAGTACCTCACAAAAAGGATCCTAGGCCTTAAACACATGTCCTACATAGACAGACTCAAGAAACTTCAGCTGTTCTCAGTCTCTTAGCATCTACTTAGAGGTGATCTCTGCTTGACTTACAAAGCCATGTCTGACCCAGCTCTACTTGAAATGCTATACATAAACAAATCCCAATCCCCTCATGCCACACGCTCGTGAGATCACAGCCTCATTACCACAATTTACAGGATATGCTGGAGGAAGGGTTCATCTCCCAAAGACTGCCCATATTCTGGAATAAGCTTCTCATTCATGTCAAGCAGAGCACCTCGCTGGCCCTCTTCAAGATAAATCTTGATGAGTGGATGGGTAACAGAAAGTCCACCCCAGAGATCACTCCAGTTGCTGTACTGGATAGGGGCACTGGGAACTAACATCAGGTGACACGGTGCCTGGGCAATTTTTTTGGGCTAGGCTTGTAAAGCATCCAGGGCCATTAGCTTAGCATACACCTATGAACCTATGAAAAGAGTTAGCAGCACAAATACAAGCTCATGGGGCCTAAATTTGTATTACAATATAAAGAGGACTTGCTGGCAAGAGAGATTTCTCTTCCAAAGAATTCCTGACCACTGGAACATACTCCTGCTTCCTTTAAAAAAAGCACCCCAACAGTGTCTTCAAGTCTATCTTAAATGGATAAATGGGAAACCACACATGTATCCCTGGTCTCATCCCACCCCCATGAGCATGAGATGAACCTAGTTGGGTATACCTGTTGCTAGGCCTAAAAAGGCTTAATGGAGCTAACACCTAGTAACAACCTATGAACCTCTCATTACATGTATTTGATGCGACTTTTCATGCTTTTGTTAAATGAGTCCATGGGGCACACCATCGCTAGTTGTTTATTTCATTTAGACATTGTCATGTGTGCCCTTCAGACTCCAGTTGCTTGGAGGGTTATACAGTGCTGTAAAGATAACCAAAAGGAGTTCCAGACAATGAAAGTGACAAATCTGTCTTGGTACAGCACTTCTTCACTGTAAGAATTACAAAAGGCAACTCTGGCTTATGCAAAGAGATGAAAGGAATCATTAAAAATATTCAAATGACTGAAATGCACCACTACCTATTTCTATTCAAGTCAGTGTAAAGTTTTAAAACTAGACCTCTCTATGGAGCTAAAAAAAAAAAGAAAAGAAAAAACAAACAGCAACAGACCTACCAGGAAACTACATTAATCAGGTCTATACTTCAGAATGTTTACTTAATGTTCTTGAACTGACTGAGAGCCCTTAGACTTCCTGGTTACACCTCTCAGTTACAGGATTGTGCCACCTTATGGATCATTTGGAAAAGCTTATTTTTTGAAGAGCTTTAGGCCATCTTCCGTGGCCCCACTGATCAGGCACCCGTACCAGCTATTTAGGTCTATCTTCAGGTAGGTAATAGTTGAGCCTCTACAAATCTGTTTGATCCTCACAGTGATCATAACACCTTGGCTGCAGGATTGCTGCACAGGAATGATTGTACTGCTATGTGAACTGTACATTTACCTGTCCCTTCCTTTTTGAAACAAATTAAAATAAGTGCTTGTCAATGTTGAAAGTTGATTGCATAGAACTGCCATCATTTTGATAGTAATAGCAGATAATGCTGTAGTGTATACTTTGTAATATATTTTGAATGATTTTGTAAGGTATTTTGATTTACACTAGTCGCTTAATTATTGCAGTTTACATAAGTTCATAGGTTCATAGGTAGGTACTAGGCTATTGGCCCTAGAGCCTATATAAGCCTAACCAAATGGTACCCTGGCTTTTGCCACCCAAGAAAATAATTTTCCTGTGCCCCTGTCAAGCAGAGCCACAGAAGTGATCCCCCGGGGAAAATTTCCTATCTCCCATCCAATCATCAAGATTTTTCTTGAAGAGTGCTAATGAGGAGCTTTGTTTCATATAGACAGGTAGTTTGTTCCAGAGTATGGGAAGTCTCTGAGACAGGAATCTATCCCTCCAGCATGTTGTTTATTGTGGTGACAAGGTTTAGGTCCTTAAAGCATGTAGCTCGGAGGGATTGGGATTTCTTTACGTGGAGCATGTCCAACAGCTCTGGGTTTGGCATAGCTTTGTATGTTAGGCAGAGATCGCCTCTGGGTAGGTGATATGTGACGGAGTAAAGCTGCAGTTTTTTGAGACGGACTGTGTAGGGCATCTGTTTGAGGCCAATAATCCTCTTTGTGAGGTATTTCTGTGGCCTTTCCAGTTGTTGTAGATGTCTTGTGAGGTACATACCAAAAGGGGCGTTGTACTCTATAATGGGTCTAATGAGTGATGAGTAGAGGGGAACAATGACCTCTTTTTTTCCTGGATGAGAAACCTTTTGCAATGAGGTGTGCCACGTAGAAGGATTTCCTGACTACTGTGGCAATGTGATTATCAAAGGAGAGACTACTGTCCACCTGTGTCCCAAGGTCTCTTATCACACTTTTGGTGTTAAGTAGACTACCACCTACGTGGTAGATCATGGGTACAGAGTTTTTACCAAAAGGGATGACAATGCACTTTTTGGCATTGAGCTTGAGGCCATGGCTTTGACACCAGGCATCTGTCTCAGTGAGGCCCTTTTGTAGGATGTCCACATCATTAGGAGATTTGATTATGGCTCCTAGTTTGCAGTCATCTGCGAACTTTGTTAGCCAAAGACCTTCTGTGTTAGCCTGTACTTCAGAGAAGTAGATACCAAACAGGAGAGGACCTAAGACTGAACCCTGTGGTACTCCACTTGTCACTGGTCTGAAGTTGGATTTAAAGTCTGCTACATTCACAGTGTGGGTTCGGTCAGTGAGCCAGTTGGCAACCCATCTTGTGACATAGGGATTTATACCGAGTTTAATGAGTTTGTCTATAATTCCAGAGTGGGGAATGGTGTCGAAAGCCTTGACGAGATCTAGATAGGCTGTGTGTACCACCTTACCCTCATCTACAGCTTTGGTGACCGCTTCAAAGAAGTCTATCAGGTTTAGGAGACATGATCTGCCTTTTACAAACCTGAACTGGGTAGGGTCCAGAGTTTGGAGATTACCAATGTCATTGTTTATAAGTTCCATGATGATACGCTCCATAGCCTTGCAGACCAGACTCATCAGGCTAATTCTGCCTTAGCATTACATGTAGTCTGAGGACTCCAGGAAGAATGCTGACTATCAGGGCTGCAGCTATGGTTTGGGGACTAGTTACTGCGTGCTGTTATATTATAGTGTTTTTTTTCTACCAATTGTATCATCTAACTTTCAAAATTTCAAGGAGAATTTATGAGGAAACCAAATGAAGTTTGGTTTCACTGCAATGCAATATTCGACATTCAATAGCAATGAATGCTGTTACAGATGTGGGATATTTTTAAAAGAGATTTTTTTTATGTAAAATTTGAAAGTTACTTCCATGTTATATGTTTTACATGCACAAGATCAAATTGGTTATAAAACCTTACCATTGCTTTTTGGAGATTTGGGCAACATGTACAATTATTTAAAGTGAACAGGCAAATGTGTGTGTGTGTGTGTGTGTGTGTGTGTGTGTGTGTGTGTGTGTGTGTGTGTGTGTGTGTGTGTGTGTGTGTGCATGCGTACGTGTGAATGTATACTTCAACATGCTGCAGTTCTGGTGAAGAAAAACACTGTAGGAAACATACGGAAAATATGACAATTTCTTCATTATTGTTGAAATGCAGGTAAAGATATTGTAAAAGAACACCCATCCAAAAAAAGGAAGGGGATGCTGTATGTGTATGCCTTTTTATTGTTCAGAAAAGTGATATGAGCACAACACTCAAATTTTTAAAGAGGTGTATTCAGTCTAGGAAAATGCACAGCAAATACATTTAGGGAGCTAAATTTAGTTGTATCTGCAGTAACTTCCCAAGGTATTGCTGTGCCTGTGCCTATTACTCAGGTTTCTAATTTAATGTTTCACACTACAGAAAAAGGAATCTCCCAGATGGATGGATGGTGGCTGCCAGTCAAATGTAGTAGGGGGCCTTACGATTTCCTCCACCTAGCCTGGATATTTCCTAAGGTCCTGTCTCTCTAGATGAGTCTGAACTACTGATCACTATGCTGGAGCCATTACAATGTCAAGATATTCAGGGCATTGGACATCTAATAACTGCAATATTAGTGTTTATAGGTAGAGGCACCCAATATCAGCACATCAGAAATCCATGTATCAGCAAATTCCATGGTAGCTATTCAGGGTCTTCCATTTCATTACAATTAAAGAAGTTTGCAAATACATCATTTGCTATTCTGTGTAATCTAGCAATCCACTGAGTTGCCTATTGTTGATATGGGCCTTTTACCTTTGAGAAGCATGAGGAAGGATTGGAAAAGGAAATGGCTACCTGTCCTACAGATTCCTCTGTGTCAGAGATGGATTTTATTTATTTATTTATTTTTTTATCCTTTGTTGATCAGGTTAGTCCCACTAGGCTAGTAGCCTCTTTTCGGGGGAGACCCAAGGCGGTATTTATACTACTAGAGGAGATTTGGCCAGGGCATTGGGAAACTTCCCCTACTCATCATTGTTGCAAGTGGGACCAATTTGGAGGAGCACTTCCTGTTTGTGTTCCAGGCACAGTGGTGACCCAGAGAAACAGGGAGGCAGATAGAGAGAGAAGGAGATGATGAAGTGTTGAAAGAAATAAAAGGGAAAGCAAATATCGAGACTAGAGAATGTGTGCAGGATTCTGAGGAAATGTTTCAAAGGAACCTGTTTGATGGAGATAAGTCAGCAAATGGTGGCTGTATAATTGCAGCCCTTCAGTTGGGAGGGTTGCAGGATGAGTTACTTAAAGAAATGGTG
This sequence comes from Protopterus annectens, assembly GCF_019279795.1. Taxonomy (NCBI): domain Eukaryota; kingdom Metazoa; phylum Chordata; order Ceratodontiformes; family Protopteridae; genus Protopterus; species Protopterus annectens. The sequence continues at coordinate 824,696,345 of NC_056728.1, read as the reverse complement.
GTGCAGAGTGAGCCAGAAAATGAAGGAGATGATGTTCATCGTGTTTCACTGTTACAGTCATGACTGTAGGGTTCTCCCTTGCCAGCAGGCAGTCCTCAGTCGGCCAGAATCCCAAAGTTTGGGTCCGGCGTCGGATGTTCAGCCATGCTCCCTGATGTCAGAGTGCCAGGAGTACAAAGCTGACAGCCGACTCCATGTTCTCCAGTCTTTCTTGCCATGTGGTGATAGCAGTTTGCATTTGCCGGTCGGCTGACTCCTGACAATTTTTGCTAAACGTACTTCAGTCCAAAGACTTTCTTCTCCTACTCAAAGCTAAGTACCCCGTTGGGGAAACTTTTTTCTTGCTCCAGTCCGATGTCAGAAAAAGTTAATAATTGTATTTCATGTGGGAAGCAAATACCTCATAAGGATTTTCATTCTTACTGTATTCCTTGCTTAGGCCCTGACCACGATGTAGCTAGTTGTCGGTTTTGTGCTAGATTCAATCAACGTACGATTAAACGAAGGTACGATTTTGCATTTCATTACCTCGGTAGGCGCTTTAATTACAAAATGTCGTCGGATTCGGTTCCGGCTACCAGAGTTCCCAAATGACGCAAGGATAAAGACAGGCCTCCGAGGTCCAAATCGGACGATATTGTACAAGCAGAGCCAGCTTCAGGTTCAGCCATCATCAGTGAGGCACTTTTGCAGTCCCTGTCATCAGCCATTTCAGAACATGGCCGAAACGGACTCCCACGAGGAGCCAACTAGGCCTTTGAATATTTCTCTTGCAGGACCTTCGGACAATGCTCCTTCGGATGGGTCCAGAGCCGCTGTGCAGGTACCGGCTTCCGAAGGGGTTTTCAGGCCTATTCAGCTTCTAATAAAGGCAAAGCCAAAGACAAAGGCAAAGACTCCTTCCAAATCAAAGACTACAGCTCAGGCCTCTTCTGATCCGGCACCCAAGTCTCAGAAACAGTTACCTAAGATGGCGGAGGACTTACTTACTATGATTAGGGGTTCACATCCCCCTCCAGATAAAAGGCCAAGGCAGGAAGTGTATTATGACTCCTCTGATCAGGCTTCTGTTTATTCAGTTTCTACTTCTGACCAGGAATATTCTTTCCCTCCTTATGAGGATTCTGATGCTGAGGAATCCATTCCTTCAGCTTCTCCCCCTGAGGATTTTTCTTTTGGGGAAACTTTACATGAAATAAGGGAACATTTTCACTGGGAATGACAGGAGTACTCAGAATCTAAGAAAAGACTTAGGGATTTTCTTCTTCTTCCCCAACATAGACCCCTGGCTATCCCTCCTATTTTGGATATTGTGGATGATGCCTTTTCAGAGGCTAACTTAACTCAGAACTCTTTTCCTCCAGCTCCTGCTAAGCCAGACAGATATTATTGGATTTCTGATTCCCACCAGTTTTTGTACAAGAATCCTACTTCTGATCCTGAAACCATTTCTCAGGGTCCTAAGGTGATTAAGGCTGCTACTGCTAAAAACCCCATTCCCACTGAGAAGGATTCCAGATCTTTAGAAAGATGGGGCAAAAAAGTGTACACTTCTGCTACTTTATCTATTAGGGCTTTAAACTGTCAATTTCATATGCTGAAATACCAGCAATTTCTTCTGTCTGTTTTGAAGCAAAAGCTAACTTCCATTTCTGCCTGTGCAGATGATAAGGAATTACATGACTTAATGCATGCCACTGAACAAGTTGGGAAGCATGGTTTACACTGTGGATTTGATGCCTTGGAGGCTTCTTGTAGGGCTGCTGCCTCTGGTACAGTCATTAAAAGGCATGCTTGGTTAAAGGAACAAAGCTTGCCAGATCAAGTAAAAGCTAAGTTATTGGATGCTCCTGTTGAGCATAATGTTTTGTTTGGACCTAAGGCTGAAGAGGTGATAAAGAAGATGGAGGACAAGGCAAAATCCATGCAAACGGTTAAGGATTTCTTACAAGTACAGCCATCCAGATTTAGTAGGAATTGGCCTACAAAAAATTGGTCCTTTCCCAATCCAGACAGGCCTCAGAGGGGTAGATACAGACACTCCCGAGGAAGGCCTCAAACACAAGCCTCTTATAGACCAAGACAGTGGACTGCTTCCACCCCTAGGGGAGGAGAGGACAGGTTGCAAGCTCATAGAAAGCAGGCTCAATGATTCCCTCTGTTGGGCTGCAGGAAATTCTTGCGTGGAAGCCCCACTCGGAGGAAAACGTTCTCTTTTTCACCTAAATTGGACTCATATAACCCAAGACAAGTGGGTTCTGGATGTGGTTTCAAGAGGTTACAAATTCCATTTTCATACCCTACCAAGACCAAGTGGATGGCCGGATCTTCCAAAACACCAATGGTTAGAGGCCTTAAACCAGGTGGAGGCTCTCTTGGCTATGAAAGCCATAGAACTGGTTCCACTTTCAGAGATGGGACAAGGTTTATACTCAAGACTCTTTCTAGTCCCCAGAAAGCAAAACTCATGGAGACCCATTCTGGACCTGTCAGTCTTGAAGACTTTTCTAGAGATACCAAAATTCAAGATGCTTACTCTATAGCAGCTACTTCCAATGCTGACCAAAAATGCATGGATGGTAACTTTGGATTTAAAGGAGGCATATTTACACATTCCCATCAGGCAGAAATGCCGAAAATACCTCAGGTTCAGGGCCGGATCGAGGCACTATCAATTCTCTGCGCTGCCCTTTGGATTGTCTACTGCACCCAGGGTCTTCACCAAATGCCTGGCTCCAGTAGTAGCTTATTGCAGACTCAAGGGAATTCAAATTTACCCTTATCTGGATGATTGTCTAATTCAGACAGACAGCAAGGATGTCTTACTCCAGCATCTAGAATTTGTTCAGAACCTTCTCAAGTTCCTGGGATTCTCTGTAAAAAAAAGCAGCACACTTGTCTTAAAGGCATCTTCTTTTCAGGCAGCACTTCTGTATTATACAAAAGTCCTCACTAGTCCCCCCCCCCCCCCAGGAGTACCTTTCCACTACTAAGTCCTCTCTCCAGAGTTCACCCCTAACTTTAATTTCTCTAGCATGTCGGCGGGGCCAGATGCTGGCATCCTCTCCTGTCCAGTTTGTGCCACAACAAACAAAACATCAGGTCCACCACAGCAACAACAATGACACAGTCATTGTCCATGCTGGTGTGAACGCAGACCTGGGCGATACCTCCCTGGACTACATGAAAAGAGACATAGCCTTGCAAAAGCTGCAACACATACCCCCACTGGTATTATAGAGAAACTTACCAGCTTAAATACTGGCTCTGTCAGAAATCTTTGACCGGGTGGGGATGGGAGATCTCGTGGGAGGTTTGGGAATCTGTGTCTGTGTCACTGCTAGGAGCAACAAACTAATGGGCACAGTATTTTTTTTTAACATAAGGGGTGCATGCGCCACTAAAGCTCTGGGCTAGGCTTATAAATGCCTTAGGGCAGATAGCCTAGTATAAACCTATGAACCTATGAACCTATAAAAAAGTCAAATTTGGCACCCTCACAACAGCTAACTTTTCTGGGTGCTCTTCTAAACACCACAACTCAGATGGCATTTCTGGCATCCAAAAAACAATTACAGCTGGCTTCAACTTTCAAAACCTTGGCAACTTTAACTCATCTTTCTGCAAGGAAATTCCTGCAGGCTTTGGGTTACATGGCCTCCTGCATCCATCTCGTACCATATGCAAGACTACATATGAGGAAAATTCAGTGGTACCTAAAAGGTGTATGGTCTCAGCATTGCCACAGTTTAGACATACAGATCACCATCCTGCCTTGTCTCCAAAAGGAATTCCTTTGGTGGTCCAAGGCATGTACTCTAAACATAGGAAAACCCTTCAGTCTGCCTCCAGCCACTCAGATACTAACCACGGACACTTCAGATTATGCATGGGGATCCCATTTTCAGGGCAATTGTCTGCAGGGCCTTTGGACAAAGGATCAGAAGCTCCTGGATATCAATTTAAAGGAAATGTTAGCCATACAGAATGCTCTATTGGCCTTCAGGAATCTTCTACAACCAGGACAGCTACTAATACAGACAGGCAACACCACAGTTATGTGGTACATAAACAAGCAAGGGGGATCTCATTCCTATCCCCTTTGTAGACTAGCTATGAATCTATGGAACACAGCTCTAGCTTGCAAACTGGACCTTCAAGCTCAATTTCTACCAGGGAAGCAAAACTTCCTGGCAGACAGTCTGAGCAGAAACCTGTCAGATCCACACGAATGGATGCTGGACACCGAAATATTCCGGATGATTACAGCAGTCTGGGGATGTCCTCACATAGACATCTTTGCATCCCATCTCAATCATCAACTACAGATTTTTTGCACCAGGACTTTCCACAAACTAGCTTGGAAAGTGGATGCACTATCATTCAGTTGGAGAAACCTCTCGGGGTATGCCTACCTCTTCTTCCACGGGTGTTATTAAGGATCAAACAGGACAAGCCCAGGATGATAATTTTGCTGGCCCCAAATTGGCCTTGGCAATTTTGGTACCCAACTCTGAAAAACCTTTGTCTGGAGCCCCCTTGGGTATTACCACAGACTTCGAACCTTCTGTCCCAGCACCAGGGTCAGGTTCTGCACTCCCATGTCAAAACTCTCAGCCTGGCGGCCTGGTTAATCCAGGGTCCTTGATTCATTCTTTCCTACCCAAGCAGGTTATGGATGTCATTTTAGAAGCCAGACGTCCTAGCACTAGAAAATCTTATGCAGGGAAATGGAAAAGATTTTGCACCTGGATGCAGGTTCAGGATTCAGATCCTCTTATTCCTAACATTCCTCTGATTTTACTTTACCTGATAGACCTCTTACATAAGGGTCTCTCTTTCTCTTCCATAAAGATCCATGCTTCGGCTATTTCTGCTCATTATAATACAGACCCTCCTATCTTTTCCCATCAGCTCATGAGACAGTTTCTCAGAGGAGCTAAAAACTTAAGGCACCCTAGATCTCTTCCCATTCCTGCTTGGGATCTCAACTATGTTTTGGAAAAACTCACCTTACCTCCTTTTGAGCCTGCTGCCACTTCTGTCATCAAGATTTTATCTTGGAAGACAGCCATTCTGTTAGCCCTGCCCTCTGCCAGGAGAGTTTTAGAGTTGCAAGCTCTCATGGCTGTGGAACCTTATATTATTTTTCATCAAGACAGGGTGTCTTTAAGGACTAATCCTTCTTTCATGCCTAAGGTGGTTTCCAAAGTGGCTTTAAATTAAACTATTCACTTGCCAACTTTTTTCCCCAGTCCTCAAAATAAGGGGAAAAGGATCTTGCATTCCTTGGATGTACACAGACAACTACGTTTTTACCTGGACAGAACCAAGGACATTAGGAAATCAGAGCAATTGTTTGTTTCTTATGCTTTAAGTTCCCAAGGTAAAGCTATTTCAAAACAGACCATTTCTAAATGGATTGTTCATGGAATCAGATTTTGTTATTCACATCATGGAAAGCAAATCCCAGGGAGTATAAGGACTCACTCTACCAGAGCTGCTGCTACTTCAGCTGCCTTCCTCAGAGGAGTTCCTACCAAAGACATTTTGGAAGCTGCAACTTGGAGTTCAGTGCATACTTTTTCCAAGCACTACAATCTACCTCTTTACTCTAAGTCTAGGGCAGGCTTTGCTTCTGCTGCCTTGCAGGGCCTTTTAGCCACCCCCTCTTCTTTATGACCACCTCCCTTTTATTCTGCTTTGGGATTCAACCCTACAGTCATGACTGCAACAGTGAAACACGATGAACATAGTACAGTTGTGTACACTTACCATAAATGTAGATGTTCGAGTGTCTTCACTGTTGCAGTCTGGGTTTCCCTCCCTCCTGTCCCCTCTTATTTTTTCTTTTGTGTGGTTCCCTTCTTCACCCTTCTTTTGAGGTGTATTTGCAAAGGGTATGGGATCTTACTAATTTTGGAGCACCTGACATCTGGGGCAAGAAAAACTGGAGAACATGGCGTCGGCTGTCAACTTTGTACTCCTGGTGCTCTGACGTCAGGGAGCATGGCTGAACAGCCAACGCCAGACCCAGACTTTGGGATTCTGGCCAACCGAGGACTGCCTGCCGGCAAGGGAGAACCCTACAGCCATGACTGCAACAGTGAAGACACTCGAACATCTACATTTATGGTAAGTGTACACAACTGTACTTTTCCTAGGGGGGGTTGGACATTATGGAGGAAATTCAAAAGGAACATGCAGAGATCCTGAAAAATAGTGGTGAGATGTAAAAGAAAACATATGCAGAGAAAGTAAAAGAAGGCAAACGTGGAGTAGCAGAAAAGAAGGCAGAAGAAAATGAAAAATGGAAGCATGTGGTAAGGATTCAAAGTAAAGATGACAAAGAAATGGACAGGTATGAAGTATGGGAGAATTTAATAGCTCCTTTGGGTACAAAACCACATGAGGTAAGAGCATTTATTCTTATTAACAGAGACATTTTGCGACATTATATTTGAGACTGTTTTTTGGGTCGATATTAGAAGCGCTAAAGCTGAAAACAGTGAATGTTCTCATGTCAAACCTAAAAAAGCGAAACAACATAATGTCGAATGGCTGGAACAGCGATTTTTTTTTTCCTAGGGAAAAAAATTGCTTGGCCATTCTCGGGACTTTGCCATTTCCTCCACTGTGGTGCGATCTTGGAGTTGGTATATTTAAGTTGGGGATGTGGAGGCAAAGACCTTTTTTTGGAGCAGTAATTTATTTTCCCTGGGAAACAAATTGCTGTTCCGTGCATTTGACATTTTGTGGTTTCATTTTTTCAATTCAACATAAGAGCATTCTCTGTTTTCAGCTTTTGCTCTTCTAATATAAATCCATTTTTTTCAATAGAAATGTTTCTTGAAGAATATGAAAAAAATAAAGACTGTTACCCATGAAATCTTTATATTATAAAAGCATTTAACAGGGAAACAAAAAAGAAGAGGGGTAGAAAGAGAGACTTTGAAAGGACTTTGAAAGCTTTATGTAAAGAAGTACCGGGCATTGCAAAAGTTTATGACAAAGGGGATTTATGGACTAGTGGCTGAAGTTATAATATTGTGTTAAAAATAAGAAAAAAAATATACATATACCAACCATAATAAATGTTGTGGGGAATAGGGGTATTGTAAAATACTGGGGACAACCCAAAACTTTTTTTTGTGGAAAAGAATGGCATTTTATAAAAAAATGTTATATTTCTGGGGACATGATTCAAAACATGTGAATTGAAGTGTTAGAAATGTAACAAAATTGGGCATTTACAAATGGGGTGCAAAAATGAAAATAACTGTAAAGAGAAAGAAAAAGAAAGAGAAGAAATTGAACAAAGAGAAGAAAGTTTAGAAACAGTAAAAATATAAGACAAAATGGATGAGAAAAAATAATAAAGAGGCTATACTAAAAGGTTCTGAAATAAGTACTTTAGAAGACATAAAAAGTGAGATAGTAAAAGGGAGAAAAGAATTCTATTTGTAAAAGGGTAAAAGACAGACAAGATGATTTAAAGGGATGAGTACAATAGAAAAAAAGAAAGGAAATGGGTGAAAAAGAATATATGCAACTATAGGCTGGGGGTTGGTATAATGGTTAAGGTGTTTGACTCATGAACACAAAGTACAGTGCTGATTTTCACCCTGGGAAAAAGATTAGTTGCACTTAAAATGGTCTATTAAGAAAACTAGCCCAGTAATTAGCTATGAGTTTATGAAACCATGAATCAAAGGTAAAATTAAAATTTTAGAATGCTTTTTGTAAATGTGAATAGTTTTAAGAATATAGTAAGAAGAATAGGAATTTTGGAGTGGTGTAATACCTGTGATACAGATGTAGTTATATTAGAAGATGCAAGATATTTAACAAATGAAGTAAGATTACAAACAGAGAAACTATGGGGAGGAAGGATAATCTGGAAATTGGGAAATGAGAGATATTTTGGAATAGCTGTATTCTGTGAAAATACAGTAAAGATATTTGATGTAACTTTAGCAAAAAATGGAAGATTAACTATTGTCATACCTATCAACTGTCCCGTTTTGGCAGAAAATACCAAATTTTATCTTAAAATAATAAGGTATCACAAAATTCTGAGCGGTCTCTTTAAATCACAATATCTTGTTCTATCTCAACAGTCAGAGCATAATGAAGTTATTATATTCAACATTCAGATCCCCATTACAAGATGTAGTTTATGCAGCTAAATTCAAGCTCTGAATCAGAACATCTGGTTAAAAAAGTCATCGGTTCAGTTCTTGGTAAGTACACAGCACGTTACTGAGCATTTTGGCTTCTTAAAGCTCACTGAAGAACATTTAGAAAGTTATACCAATAAGTGGGTTTAAGAAGCTTTTCCACAGCTTCAAGAATTACACCTCTAGCTGTTAAGAAACACTGAGATATTTCAAATTATGTGATCTTAGGACTGTCCCAGTCAAAGAGAGTTGCTGGTTTTCATGATCACAAGGCTCCACAAAAAGCAAATTTATGCGATTATTGTGCTAAGCAACCAAGTGCTCTGGATTGTATGGAATGCTCTGCATTTAACATTGACCCAGCCCACTGTTCCGCTGTTCTGAATTGAAAAGTTCTAGCTCTACTTTGTGATTTTTGATTGGTTCATATAACACAATTATAGCCAATCAAAATTGTGGTATACAAGCCAATCAAGTCAATGCTGCTAAGGTAAAGGGAGCTAAAATGCAGATAGTTCAGCTAGTTACATTCTGCTACTAATATCCGCCCCACTGCAATGCCTTCAAAAAAATGGTATTGCAGGACACAGAGTGATAGCGATTATCATTTTTATTCCAAGGAGGGATGTTATGGCTTTATGGTTTCCTCATCCAGACTTGAGGATTCAATTGACTGTGCTGTGAATACCTCTCAGCTATACAGATTTTTTCAGAATGTCCAAATTTTTGCATCATATTTTTGGTATGGACCTCATAAAATGTTGTTTTTCTGGTAAATCGCTGGAAAAGCATTGAGCACTGAAGTCAGAAAATAATGACAGGCATTTGAATTTCAGACTTCATTCCCTTCAGAAAATATATATTAACACAAAACCTGTTATTTTATCAACATTCTATGTTTGTAAAGGAAATAATTAAAATTGTCCCCATTTTTGGTCCTTTGTCCCCCATTATTTATGGCTTTGTCCAGATTTCTGGTTTTAATAGGTTGAAAGATATGTGTGGATGGAGGATTACCAGTGGGAGACAGTGTTAGGTACCAGACAGCTGCTGTAGTGCATCAGGGTTCAGTGATGGTGTACCACACTACCAAACAACCTGATAGAAGACTAAAAGGGTCTACTAAAAGAGCTGAAGTTTGCTTTGCCAGGGTTTATCTGTAAAAGTTAAAGTGTCAGATTTTGGTTATTTCATTTTTATTCATTATACTTTCCTTACTTTATTTATGTATTGACCAGTCCCTTATTTTGACTCCAGTTTTACAACTGTCCTTTTTAATCCTTTCTAAAACTGGTGACTTTTGGAGAAGATTGTAAATTACACTTAATGACAAATTAAAATGATAAACTTTTGTTATTTCAGAAAATATATATTAATTCACATGTTCTTATTTTGTCAATGACAAGGTAATAGTATAAATATTTTAAGTGTTCCTTATTAATTCCGGATTTGTCTGTGATTCTGCTCAAAATAGTATAAATATTTTAAGCATTCCTTATCAATTCTGGATTTGTCCATGATTCTGCTCAGATTTGTCAAGGCTGCATGGAAATTGTGCATTTTTGTGTAGTCCGAAAATAGGGTGCTCCACATTTTGAGTACTTGTCATACATTGCTAGGGTCTGTGTTCCACACTGGCCTCTTAAGAGGTTGAGACCTATGGTACTGTGAGTCTTTATGTCTCATTTAACCATCTCAAAATGTATGTCAAAGATCACTTTAGCCCTACAGAATATGCACTGTGCTAAATGGACAAAAGTTTCTTTATAGGACAAACATGCTTTATGTAAAGCTACATGGATTTTTTTTTGTTTTTTTGTTTTTTAGTGTGGTGTTTTGCTAATTAGTTTAAATTACCCTCACGTCAGAAATCCTGATAAAAAATTAGTCTGTCTTTTTTTTTATTTTTATTTTTTTTTAAGTAGCTAGGCAAAGTGAACTATGTTGCTTAAGCAGTGCTGCCACCTGCTGATATAGTAAGTTAACACAAGAAATGTGCTGTTTAACATTATTTTAGTTTTTCAGCAAAACTAGTTTTGAAAAAGCTTTATCCCGCATTTGTCATTTTTAAATTTATCATGTGTAAATGACATATCAGCTACAATCCAGTACAGACAAGTCATGTTGAAGTGAAACATAATGTATCTCATTTGTTTAATGTATTTTTTTCTTTTATGATGTTATTCTTTGTTAACCTTGGGTAAGTCTATTAGGCACAACTGCTTATTTACTGGTGTAATCCTGGAGCACTGTCTGGTTGGTGGACATAGTTATAAAGCTTGTGAAAACTGCTAAAATCAAAGTTCCTAACTATAAGATAAAACTGTATTGCCTTATTTTTCCTTTTGGTAAACTGTCCAAGTCTGAGTTGCAGAATAAGTCTGGGAAATATGAGCAGTACTCCATTGTTATAGTATTTCTTCCTCAATAACAGTTTTATAGCAAAGTTTCTGAGCTGCCCACCTGTGGAACAATCAGCTTTACAAGAATGCACAGCTTATCAGAATTACATATTGATTTCAATATGAGGAATTCCCTTTTCCTTGTGGTGATTTCATAGTTAATTTTATAAAGTAAAGTATGTGCTAGTAAAGACTTTGTAGAACAGTGAGTGACAGTCTTTTAATTTTGCATCACTCTGTAACTCTCATTTTTTTAAACTTGTGTTTCGAATTGGAGATACACTGCAATCTTACTGGAAGTGGGAGGAGTTATTTGATATGCAATCATGCTATGGTTGAGAAGTATGACCATGGTAGATTTAAAATGGAAAGAACAAGTCTACAGAATTATAAAATTGTTTGCTTATACTTACTGTAAAGAAAAGGAACATTTATTTTGTCAGATTTTAGACTATGTAGTCATAAATATGAATATTATAATAACAGGAGACTGCAATTGTGACTTAAGAGGTGCATAAAAAGAAAGAAAATGATATAAGAAGAATGTTCAAAGTTATAAAATGTGTTAAGTTAAAACTCTGGGATAAAAATTCATGGACTTACATAAGGAGTATGTATAGAATTGAAATGTATTATTTTATAGTATCAGAATGTTTAGTTATAGGAGAAGGGGAGGCAGTTGAAACAGGATTTTCTGATCATCTTGCAATATGGCTAGAGATAAAAGAAAACAGAATATATAAAAATAGGCAAAGGAACAAAAAGGATAAATGAGAAAGCATAGAATAAAGAAGGAAAGAGATTAATAATACAATTATGGAAATATATTGCTGTCAGAATATTTTATAAAAATTGGTCTGAATGGTGGACAATATTTAAGGAAAAATATAAAATATGTTTTTACAGTGGCAATATAATGTGAGAAAAGTAGAGAAAGAAAAATATAAAAGAACATATTACGAAGCATTGGAAGATTTAGAACATAATGATACAAAGTACTTTGACAAAGAAAAATAATTATATGAATGATATTAAGAAGAAATACAAGAATTGTTATATAAACAAAGATAGTTTTTACAAGGAAAGAGAGAAGATGTATCAAGTTACTTAAGCAGATCAGTTAAGGAAGATGGTAGTATAATGAGAGAAATAAAAAATGTAAAAGGAGTAATAGAAAGAACTCAAGCAAAGATTATAAACAATGTAGTACAGTATGTACAAGAAATGTTTAAAGAGAAAAAGAAGGTTGTGAAAAAATATGGAAAGTAAGAAAACAAATAGAAGAAGAGAATAAAGATTTGTAAAAGGAAATTTCTTTAAATGAGCTAGATAAAGTATTAGGACAAGTAAATATAGATTTGGCTGCTGGCTCAAATGGCGTAGGGTATGAAATGTATAAACACTTAAGGGACTGGAAAAATATTTTTTAAAGATTTTGAGTGAATGGTTAAATGAAGGATTTATGTATAAAGAATTATGTAGTAGAAAGCTTACATTCATATGGAAGAAGAAAGATAAAAGAGAAATAAAAACTGGAGACCAGTAGTATTGAATAATAATGATTTAAGATCTTTACAAAAATAATACAAAGAGATTTTAAGCTAAAATGGGAAATATTGTGAAAAACAGCATATATAGTATAAACAGGAAGGTTTGTCAAGAATTATTAATGATAGAGAAACTGTGGATGATATTATGAACAGAAAAGAAAAAGCGAGAATCATGATAGGAAACCTTGATAAGGCATTTGACAAAACTGGACATGAAATCTTATGGGTTATAATGAAAGAATATAATACAAGTGAGGAGGTTAGGAAATTATGTATGTCAGCATACAGTAATAAAAAAATAAAAATATTTTTAAATGGCTGGTTAAGCCAAGAGGTACAAATGAAGAGTGGTGTAAGACAGAGATGTCCAGTGAGTTGTATACTCTTTGAAGTAGTTGTAAATGTGATAGTATATAAAATAAATTACAAAATGAAGGAGGTGGGGTTATATAACACCTGAAGGGTTAAGAATTCCAGTTAAGTTAACATATTCAGATAACTGCAAAAACAAAACTTGGATAAAACATAATGATTTGCACAAATAATCGTATACAGATGATAAGGATAGCTTTAAATAAAGAGGAAAGTAAAGGTTTTGGTGATGTAGTAAAGATTGGGGGTAATGAAATTTCTGTTACGTATAAAATTTGGGAATAAAGCTGTGAGTAGAATTCAATGGAAAATAACAATAACAATAAAATAAATAAATCAAACATGCCTTTTCTGGAGAACATATAAATTATCATTCAGAAAAAAGGCTTATTTGATAAATCCAATAGTTAAGGACAAATAGCATACTTAAGTATATTTATGTTGCCAACAATATTTGAAAAGGAATTATTGTAGAAAATGTTTCCATTTATATAGAGTTCTAGATTATACCCAGTGTAAAAGAGGAGTTTTGTATGTAAATAAAGATGAAGGAGGTTTAGGGTTAATTAACCCAATGGTATATAAACTGGCCATGAGTGTGAGTGTGTGTGTGAGTGAGTGAGTGAGTGAGTGAGTGAGTGAGTGAGTGAGTGAGTGAGTGAGTGAGTGAGTGAGTGAGTGAGTGGTACTGATGAACTACTGCAGCAGGGCTAATCACCCGGCAGTGTAAACCTTGGCTCGAGATGATTGTCACTAATGAAGTGACACCCCCAACCTCATGTGCAAAATGGGAAAAAGGGTTGAGGATGGATGGATGGATATGCTGATGAAATGAAAAAAATGAGAGATTACTAGCAAAATATACGTATGATAAATTCTGCGGTATGGTAAAAAAAGTATAAAGGAAAAAGAGTGTATAAAAAAGGAAATACAGTATTACCAAGAAAAAAATATTTTTGTGGAAAATAAAAATTGATGATATAGAAAAAGATAGAAAAGCATGGTATAAGAATGTAATGATAAAACATTGCTATATAAAACCACAGGAAAATCTAACAGATGAAAAAAATTAAAACTATAAAAATAAGAAGCGAATGGTATAATCAGAAAATAGAAGGTCAAGATTTTTGTGGAGATTAATAGATAAATTGCAAGTAAAAATAAATATGCATGTAAGAAGAAGAGGGATGGAATATGTTTGCATTGTTAGGAAGAAACTGCGAGCATGTTTTTTTGAAATGTAAAAGAGTAAAAATGTTATAAGAAAAACTATGTAAAGAATACTTTTTTGATGATACAAAGAAATGGACAAAATAAACATGGATATGATTATGGATACTATAAGAACAGAAGTAAAGAATATGTTAAAAGAATAGATAAGTTATGTTATGTTATATAGGTTATATGGAATGAAAGAATAAATAAAATTAATGGTAAATGGATTTTAGCAACAATATTAAGTAAAATCAGATGGTAGTTACAGAAAAAGGAGTGGGGTCTAATAAGGATGAAAATTTGGAATGATTGTGTAAACAGATTTATGTGTATATACAAATCTGTTTCCACAATCATTCCAAGCAGTTCACGTCTTTGGCTATTTTTATATCAGCCATGTGGTTTGCATTGATTTGTATTGATTTAAGTAATTGATTTAATTATCAAATGGAAAAAAGAGGAAAATGAAGTGAATAAAGTGAAAAGAAAGTGGTTTGCTATTTACTTTTTGCCATATATAGGCTTGTTGTGACTTAAGAGTGGTGGACATTTTGTGACTGGTATAAATAAATATATATATATATATATATATATATATATATATATATATATATATATGTGTGTGTGTGTGTGTGTGTGTGTGTGTGTGTGTGTGTGTATGGATCCCCTACACATAGTCAACATTTCACAAAGCCGAGACCATATGATCGACTTTTGAAATATCGACCATGCGGAACAGGCATCTCCGTAAAGTGCAGAATGGAAAGATTTCCATCTTCCACACTGTAGTGCAATCTCAAAGTTAGTATATTTAAATTTTGGAGGAGGTGTGGGTGTGTAGCCCTCACAGGAGGTGCAGGGGGGCATGCCCCCTGCTAGCAATGTGAAGGTTAGTGTTTGTTTTGTTTTTTTAACATGATCAAAATATCAGAAGTCAATCATATGGTCTTGGCCATATGGGATTCAGCTTGTGAGATTTTGATCATGTGTAGTAGACCTTGTAAAGATTGGGGAAAGATGGGTGAAGGCTGCCAGCCTAGTCAAATAGAATTTGATACATAATTCTATCATTTGTATAAATAAATGTAAAATACGGGCTTGTGTTCTTAAATGAAAGAAAACACTGTAAAATGTGAACTTCAAGATTGTTGCAACATTGCCATCTGCTGTAAGGAAAACCAAGTCAAGCATTTCAAATGTTCTTTGAAGTTACAATTATCTAAAAAGTGGTGCCCAAGCGGCTGGCTGAACACATTATTTCTATTGTCTTAACTTAAGGAATAATTGTTAGAGTATAAATGTGAAATGTCTTTTATTGTTGTAGTTTCCTTAGCAGGTGTTAGATTGCTAAATAATGCAGTTTGTGGCCTGGGAACTCCAGACTAAGTGTCAAAATGATGTAATGTGTCTACTGGGAAAATCTAAGTGTCAAAATGATGTAATCTGGGAGGGCCTTAGCAGTGCTGTTTGTTAGTGAGTTTAAAAATTATTGTTGAGAGAGAGACTGCAAGCATTTGTCTTGGACCATCAACCCCAGCACTGCTTATGCTTTTTATGTATGTAAGTAGGATTATAGCACTTTGTTTTCTCTTAAGAATAGCTAAAGATTAGAAAGTTAGATTAAGTGTTTTTCTTTGATATCAGACCTGTCCTACTGTATTATTTTAAGTTTCTATGTGATCTCTGAACTCTTAGATTTCTCTGTGGTGTAGTAGCATTGTCTTGTGTTTTATTTATTATTAAATATTTTAAAAACCTGTGGCTGGTTTGTGTAGAGACAAAGTAAGCTCTAGAGTACATTGCATATGTATAGAGTATTGTAATAAGCCACTCTAATAAGCTTTAGAGTGAATAGTCACATTACCAATTGGATAATTATATTGCACAGTAATAATTGGACATCCTTTTAAGGGCCTTTGTGTAGCTGATAATTATTAGCTGGTGGTGGCAGGAATTACTACCGTATAGTCTGGGTAAAGGGGCACAGCTAGAGAATCTGTGTCAGCCTTTCCCAGGAGTGTCTGTGAAGTTGTATAAATAGTTATCTCAAAGTGTGTGTGGTGTGTCAGCTACCTGGGCAAGGGCATGAAGCACTGGTGGGACAGAGAGGGTACTGGAGGTTTTATATATATATATATATATATATATATATATATATATATATATATATATATATATATATATATATATATGTGTGTGTGTGTGTGTGTGTATGTGTATATATATATATATATATATATATATATATATATATATATATATATATATATATATATCTGAATACTTGTAAATATTGCAAATATGTATATATTTTGTAAATAAGAGTTATTTTTGTATATAAGTAAAGGACCCTTACTAATTTTGATAGGTGCCATGGTATCTTTTACATCCATATTCTCAAGCAGCCTAGATCTTCTGTTTTTCATCTGGTCACTGGGTCATTTGAAGATCTGTTTCATAGTGCTTTCAAGAAAACAAAGTCACAACCTTGAGCTCCAAAACAAACAAAGAAACAAAAAAACTTTACAGTTGCTTTCTTTATATTCATTTTATACGCCACACCTTCCAACCATATGGTCTATCATCCAGGCAGTCAAATAATATGATACGCTTTTCACAATGGTTGTTTGCTATATTTTACATTCTGCTGAAGTGAGGACTGCAAGTGAAGTACTGCACTGTGTGTATTCCTCCACACACATTTCACCATGTTACAATACAAATATTGCTTGCAGGCATTGTGTATGGCTGAACCTGTGGCCAAACATAACCTTCTAGCCTCTGTCAGGAGTTATCAGAGATGGTGATCAGGTAGCATGCCTCCAGAACAGGCAAGGTAGTATCAGCCTTACATTCCCACCTTTCCTGGTTATCCCCATCAATGCCCAGGTCTGTACTCAATTCCAAGTTATGTTGTTTGTATTTAGGGCTTTATCCTTCTGCATTACAGAACTGGCTCATTTGACAGTCTTTTATACATCCAAAAACAACATAGGCATTTGTGCAAGGTCCAGTTGTTAATTTATAGAAGCTTCTAGGAAATATAAATCAGTTTTTGCCCAGATTATTCTGCCCAACAAAAGTGGGAGTAAAAGTTTAGATAGGTTTTGTGAGAAAGTACATAAATGTGCCTCCTTGAATTTCAGGTGCATCTATTACCAGATCCGTAAAGTGCAGTACCAGGTTAATATCTTAAAAGAAATAGCTTAAATGTTTCTTGGCATTTATGAAGTCTCTACTAGTTTAAAAAAGCATACTGCTGACTGAAAAGTTAGGAAAATATTTAGTAAGGTGAGCATATAGTACTGTATATGTTTGTCCCAATGACACTATTGTAGGGTGTGTAATGGTCATGTTTGGCTACACATCCAGTTCCTTCCAGATGGTGAGAATGGACATTCCCTCATTGTAACCCCTAGACAAGAACATTTTCTCTGGGTCACATTCCAAAGACATAATTAAGAAGTTAGAGTTAAAGGGGGTAAGAAATCACCAGTTAAACAGCTATTTCACCTGCCATTTCTTATGTAGTATAGGAGCTATTCTTCAGAGGCTAAATTTACCCTGAAATAGGAACAGTCAAAGCATGAGCGATACAAACAACATAGGAGTTTCAGAAGGAGCTGCAATCTTAGGGTGAGAGACAAGCCCACAGCAGACAGCAACTAGAAGCAATACCCTCCCTAAAACAATGAGAAATTTAACAGTGCCTGTCTGAAAGACCCTCTAACTTTCATCCTCCCTGTTATACCATTGGGGGTGGGTGTGGGACTTTCTCTTTTTAGACAACAGTGTTTTTTCCTGACGTCAGATAAATGAGGATGGTTGGTAGTATGCAGTGGTTGCACTCAGTTTGATCTTTTTCCTCCAGTCAGATGGATCCCTTTATAGACCAGAAGACTACATTCATCATACACTACTCATTACACTAATTATAGAACAACTGCTGGACTGCAAAGCAATCCAGAAAGTACCCTCCTTGAAGAGAGGCAAATCGTACTATTCAATATTATTTCTACTACCAAAGAAAGGCTACCACTAGACACCCATCCTGGAGTTGGAGTTCAGAATGATGACCTTACAAGTCTTGCTTCCACTGTTGCTGTAAGATACTATTCAATATTATTTCTACTACCAAAGAAAGGCTACCACTAGACACCCATCCTGGAGTTGGAGTTCAGAATAATGACCTTACATGTCTTGCTTCCACTGTTGCTGTACGATACGTTCCTTATCACCTTAGACATGCAGGAGTTTCTTGGATTCAAGATAACAAGTTACTACCACATTTTTTCTTCTTTCTTATTTGGCTTTTCTACAGCATCCAAAATTTTAACCAAATTCCTTCCCTATGCATTTAGTCATTTAATTTTGAAAGGCGTTTACATTTATGCTTATATGGATGACTGCTTTTGCAACTCCAAAAAACTCTGAACCTGATAGTATAAAGTTTTTAGATTCTGGGTGTATTGTTTGAATACACAAAATTCCAGCCTTAGCCCTGCATTTTTATTTATATGCATAATGCCTGTGTGATGTTTTCTTTATGTTGTTGGTTTTATTTTATTTATACAGATAGGTTTAAATCTTCAATATGCTACATTTCTTAACATTTTATACTTAAAATAAAGTTGGTTTGATTTTGATGAGTAAGATGACCTCTGTCTTCTTTGCTCTCTAAGTATTGCCGCTATAAATGTATCCCTCTTGTATCTCTGTATCTTTCTATCTACAAGACTTTTCCCACTCTGTGGATGGTACTCATGGTCATTGTGTTTAGGCACAATTCATAGAGGTCAGTTACAATTATGCCCACTAGCTTTCAGTAAACATATGCAAATGAATAAATAATTAGATTTAAGAGAAATGGATGTAGAATGTCTTATTCAACAAACCCTCTCCCTGCTTGTTTGTGATTCATACTGGTTTTTTTATGCATTTCCATGTCATTGTCAGAGGTGAAATCACACCCTTTATATCTACTTTACATTTTGCAAAGATGTTTGCTGTTGCTGCCAGCCTGGCTATTTCTCAGTTGAGCTGCTCATCATGGTTGAGCCAAAACTGCAGACACCCAGTGCCACTTGCCAGCCAAAAAGGTGAAGATATAGACAAAAAATAACCCATTATTACTTTGATAATGAATACATCTTTGAAAAATGTAGAGTGAACAAGGATATTTTATGGCTTTAGTGAGTATGTATGGCCCATAGATAGTAAATGGGGGGGGGGGGTGGCCTTTCTATCCCTGTGGACACTATGTAAAGTCCTCACTAGCCTTGTCACAGAGATCCTCCAGAGACAGACTGGGGTCACATTGGGTATATCTCAGGCTTCCACCTCAAGGACACTTCAGCAGTCCTTGACATACTCTTTGCACTTGTGGATCATTATATTTATCTCCCAGTGACACCATGGGACCAAGCCATAACCATGCGTGCCTTCTCCTGTATGGCACATTTCAATGAGGTATTTAGAGCAATAGATTGCACCCATATCCCATCAGGACCACATGGTGAGGAGTAGTGAAACAGGAAGGGCTACCATTTCAACTGCCAGGTAGTGTATGATGCATATGATTGCAACACCAACATGTCTGCCAACATCCTGGCAGCACCCATCACTCTCATATCTGGCACACAAGCTCATTCTACCACCTTTTCCTGCATGGTCAGATGCCCATGGACACCTTAGTAGTAAGTGGAGCTTTTAACAATAAGTGTGTAATTAGTTACACCTTGGTTAATGTATTGCTTAGTACTAAGCTACCCTCTCTTGTGTCTCTCTCTTCCACCCTTTTCTTTTCTTGTGTTTTCCAAGTGATGCAGGCTACACTTGAGCCCTGGTTGATGACGCTTATATGGAACCCTATGGAAGATTCTAAAGAAATATGCAACATCACCCTGTTTCATATACATATTATCATTGATTGAGTGTTTGGTCTGCTCAAAGCCAATTTCCATTGCATGGATAAATCTAGGGAGTGCCCTACAGTGTGACCTTGCTACTACATGCAAGATGTTTACCATGCGTTGCATTCTGTACCATATGATCAAGTGCTGGTCTGGTAGTGAACTGCCCCATGATAGCAGTGCAGCTCCCAGTATAGGTCATTCCATGACTGAAGATAGTGTTGGTGGCCAGCAGTAGTAAAAGACCCCATGTGGCAGGCTAATGCAAGGTACATGGCTGAGCAGGCAAACAGGTTGCATCTAGGCAATAACTATGGATCATGATATTCATGTAAGTGTTAGCGTCATTAATAAAACCCAGATACACGTAGTGCTATGTGTGGGCTATGATGTGTGGTGCATGGTCTATTGTCAATGTACATCAGACAGTCACTCCTATCTTTAAAGAATTTTTTAAGTATAATTACTCATATGGTTTGTATATATTTACTGTTTATTTTTACCATATACTAAGAGTCATGCCTGACATAACTGAGATCTGTGCAGTGAATGGAAATGGCAGCATGTAAGGAGTATGTAATTCTGTACTGTATCTATGTGTTTTGTTTAGGGATTGCAATTACATATGCATATAATGCTTCTGCTGGAATATTCATTACTTAATAATTGATACTGCACTACTTGACTGAATAACTTTAAAAATGCTTGTATGTCACCATATAATGCTGCTGTTTTCCACCTTGCAGTTTTCCTGAACTGCTCCCTTCCTTTGCAAAGGAAAATTATATAATATTTCGGGTGGTATGTTGTAATGTTTCCGTACTTCTTTTCTGATAAATAAAAAATATATTTTTTAAGGTACTGCATATCCAGTTAATTCATTCTGTCATAAATAGCCCACAGGATTCAGCAACGCTTAGTGTAAGAACAAAGTTATTCTTACACAGAGCTTCCCGTGTCCGTATAGAACAGCAGTGTGCCCTGCATATGCATGAAGGTGTGCTGCTGTATTCTTACATGGACATGGGTCTGTGTACAAGCTCAGGGAGTGTGTCAGAGAGCAGTGCTCTTGCAATATACACGCCCCCCCCCTGCACTCCAGAGTTACCGTACGACAATACAAAAGCAGCAAAAGTGTCTGCGGATACCTGTTAGACTGTGGAGCTTACCTATCAACTATTTTTGAAATGTGTACAGAAAGTTGACTCATATATTTTGGTGTGTGCTTCCTAAAATGTACCTCCCTGACTCCACAGGACTAAAACATTAATCTAATGCAAAACCTGTTTATTCTATCAACTTTCTAAGTTTGTAAGAGCAATACACAGATAATGGTGCAGAAAGCAATGTGCAACCCCTACAGTAAAAAATAAAACACATATGTATTTTTTTTCCTGTCCGCAATAAAGTTTAAGCCTAGCTGATTGGGAGTGTGTGTCGTGCAGCTATGCTCATCCTAGCTTACATATCCTAATGAGCTAAATACAAATATATGGCCAGAGCATTTTAAAGTGAAATAGTGTAGTGGTTGCACCTTTTGCTTAACAAGCAGGCATGCGTGGTTCAAGTCCCCATTAAATCCATTCATTTTTTATCGCTTAAAAAAGCATGAAAATATATTTTATCAGTAGGTAGTGAATAATATATATATTTGTTAACCAAGGTAGTGTAGCAGGTCCAAATATGAGGTGTCAGTGAAGTACAGATATGAAACCCCCATAGAAACACAAGTGTCCCATACAGCATAGCCACAAAATAATGTATTGTAATGAAAGCACATAGGGGGATGTTATGGAAGGTAGACATACATATCATAATATGTAATTTATGAGGAATCAACCCCACAATGCTGATAGTCTGTAAAAGGAAAGCTGAACAATGTTAACTTGTGCTCAGCTATGCTTAGCCCGTATAAGCATTGCTTAAATGTAAATTCTAAGCAAGAATTAGTGTAACTAAGTGGATTTGCACACTGGTAAGCAGTGCTTAGCATCTACCCCTCTAAGCAATACTTATACCAGCTAAGCAGGTTTGCCCGGTTAGCATATTCAAAACCATCCAAACACAGCAAAGGGTGGGAAATTAGCCGTATTTAAACCTTGCAGATGGGAATGCATAACCATTTGTAGCTCCCTACTGTAGGCACTATGCCTGGTGATGGAGAGGGTGTGCACTTTCAGGTACATTGCTGGGAAATAAAGGAGTCCAGGGTCATGGTAGGACTCTTCTTAAAAAAACATGATATGAGACTGCTGCAGGACAAGTACCAGGGCTCCCAGTACAAAGCAGAGGCCTGGGAAAGTCTGGCCCGTAATCTCACCAGAGTTACTGGCATCCCTCGAACTGGTGACCAGGTCCGGCACCACTTTGCTGACTTGAAGCAGAGGAAGAGTGAGCTGTTGGACCAGTGGTTCCAAGATGCATGGCAGAGGAATGTCCCAGGTGTGTGTAAGTGTTAATATCAATAACTGTTTACCAAAGTCCAGCCTGTGTATGTGATGGATAGGTATGCATAAATGTTTCTCTATCTTCTTTACAGCTCCAGCTGAGTGGGCTGTGAACCAGGAAGCCCATGCAAGCAGGTTGCAAAGGCTGTGTCACGAGGCTGGTAAGTAACAAGCTACCTTGTAGTATTCATACCAAATAACTATAAAGGAGTAGAATGTCACTTTGCAGTATTAAAAATGGATATGGTTTCTACTGAATAAACCAGACAATATTACAGTAATAGTATCATGTAGGTTATATATAAATAAAACTGTAAGTGCCTGTCAATAACACCCTGGACTGGTTGTGTTTACTTTGGCATTGTATGAATTGAAATTTGTACAGGTTATGAACAGCAACTATAGCTCTGAAAGCATTAAACAGTCAAGTTTCATCTGACAAAGTTAGTGCCTCTGTAAGACACGAGATTAATTGATATGAAATGTTTCATCCACCAAGATCTGATATGTGAATAGTGATGTTGTGTTAACCACTGTTTTCCACACTGTGCTATGTCAAAAAGGTATGTATAGGAATGTATGTATAAGAATGTCGTAATTACAAGCTCATATTGTACAACTGAGAAGAATTAGACAGAAAACATTCAAGGAAAAGACAACAATTTCTCAATAGCTTGCTCTGATGAAACACAAAACCTTTTGTTGTATTTTCTGCACAAACAACCACAGTTTGAATCCCTGGACTGGTAGTAAGTTGTATGCATAATTTCACCTGTGTTTTGTG
>NC_056728.1:824640983-824668483 GCF_019279795.1 Protopterus annectens | reverse complement strand
ACAGCACTGATGATGTAGAATCTGTTCACTATTCTGGGGATATGCCCCCCATGTTGTTAAGCTGTCTCCAAATGTCCTGTCCTGTGATGTATTGCCACCTACTGTACATGAATCTATAGCCCACCACCTCTGTAATGTCCCTCACACAGGCAAGGAAAAGGGGCAAGGCCCACATTAAGGAATGTCCCATATGTTGGAACTAGCAGCAGTGTCCAGGCTCACAGCACAATACTATGTGGGCACCTGCATAGTTGTATGGCCTTAGCAATACCTGACATCTGCACATCTGTACAGAGGACAGACAGAAAGTAGATAGCCAACAGGTTATGCATTAGGATGAATGTTTTGAAGGACAGAAGTCTGAAGCTGAAAGGTATGCCATTACTACATGACAGCAGTCCTCAATGACATGTCCAGAAACATAGATGTCTACAGTTAATATCATAATATCATATTAATATCCAATAGGAAATACATAAAAACATACAGCTCAAACACCAAGAACATGATGGTTAGTTCTCAGAGTCCCAGCTTTGCATGCAGGGGTGTATGGTTTAAGTACTACACTCTGCAATCTACATTTACTTGAAAAAGCACTGTTAAAAGTACGAACTTAATAATACAGTATGTGTTAAACTATTTCTGTCATCTAGTGCACTGTAGCTAGTGTAACATGCAAGTGTGACTGCATATAACCTGGGATACTACCCATGTATAAAACAAATAAAAGAAAAGATTGTGGTACTACCCATATATAGACAAGTGTCCCATACAGTATATTCACACCCCTTGCTACTGTAATGACAGCACATAGAAGCATGTTAAGTATAGGAAATTAAATACACTTATTAAGATGTCATTACCCTGCTGTTTTATCAGTCTGGAATGTGATCAATGGTTACCAGGGCTGAGCTATGCTTAGCAGGTTTAAGCATTGATTAAATGTAAATGCTAAGCAGACTTGCGCACTGGTAAATGAAGCCTACACTGTGTAAGTGCCTATTCGTTTAACCGTATGTAGCATCACTTATTGTCGCGCAAACCCATGCAAACATGCTTAAAGCTGCTAAAAACTACCTTAATCACTCTGTATCCTGCAGTCCTTGTTCTGCCTAGCAACAAAATATTGTAGGTCTTGAACCCAGGACCCAGCACACCATAGTGACAGTAATTTACCAGTAAGCCATCTGAGATGTATGATTTTAGGATACTTTCTCAAACATACCATATTTACAGCCAGTTTACAATAGGAAAGAGACACTGTGCAAGTAGGAAGGATTCATATCTAGAAATATATATATATATATATATATATATATATATATATATATATATATATATATATATATATATATATATCTTAAAAGAAACATATACAGAGAGAGAGAGAGATGTATGGAGATACATATATGTTTATAACAATATATAGATATATTACCAATAAATACTGAGGTGTGTGTGTATATACATATATATATATATATATATATATATATACACATACATATATATATATATACATACATATATATACAAATACATATATATATATATATATATATATATATATATATATATATATATATATATATATATATGCATACATGTCTCAAAATGCCCATACAAACATATGCTGCTGATAGGCCACCCATAACTGGGGCAGCATGCGCAGTTGGATACAAAAAGACCCACGACACTCACATCTGCCTCCCCACAGTCCATATAAATAAGTGAACGGTACACTGCTACAAAATCATGATACGCCATACACAATGGCCAGATATACAACAATCTCTTAGCAAAACAGCTAAGATGACTGAACATAGCAAAGAGAAATACAACCTGGCAGTAATTCACACAAGTGTATTATACTCTGATGTCATGGCCAAAGCCTTCAAGGAGTACAACATTACAATAAATACTTGCCTTAAATACGAGAAGGAATTAATACTTAATTACATAATTAAATGCACAGCCTCCAATTACACTCCTCATTTAACCCCCTAGGGGATAAAGTGTCACATTTAATAATAATACAGTGATTGTGTACATAACAATTGTTCTTTTATGAATGTTTCATCAAACTGAGAAACAGACTTTCTCCAAAACAGTACCTTGTAACCCACTACTGTCCCCATGGTGAGATTTATTCAAATGTACAGCTATAGAACTGTCTTCATTCTCATCAGTAATATGTTTCACATGTTCTAACAGCCTAGTTTTAAAACACATGTTACTCTCCCCCACATAAAATATGTTACAAGGGCATCTAAGAGCATTCCCTATACATCAACCTCTTGAATGTACAGACTTTAACATGTTTTCCAGCCTTTCCCCCTCAGCAGGAATGACAGCACTAAATAATGATAAACCATTATACCTATCAACCTCCTACTGTATGCCATCTAGACAAAGCCTGACATAATTGGTGGACAGAGGTCCAAATACTTGGTCATTCTTGAAATATTGCTTTTATACACTTAGAAAGTTGCTGGTGTTACAGGGTTTGTTGTAACATATCTTTTCTGAGGGATATAAAGTCAGAAAAACAAATGGATGCTAGCATTTACTGATTGCAATCACCAGTGTATGCTACTGATTTGCCAAGGACAACACCTGTTTGCGGAACAGACCAAACATAACAGGCTAACCTCTGGCCATTATGTGGATAGCCCTACAGTTGAGAGCTAGGCAGAGACAGAACTTTGTCAGACTGAAACCCATGCAGGAGTAGCATGTTCAGACAAACCCTGCTAAACTGGCAGTATTACAAACATATAACAGCAATACTCACATTCTGCCGCTAAGTCTTGAACCTTCTCCACCATTTATTTGGCTTGTATCCACAAGTCTTGTTGTGAGAGGTATTAGCTCACACATCTCCAGGATGTCTTCCTCGCAGGTAAGGGAAAGGGCCAATGCCCACATGGGGTACTCAATTATAGGAGTGTGTTGCCATGACATTGGCTATTAAAAGAACTACACAGCTGCTCTGCATGTAATTAGCAATGGAGGAACACCAATTGGTGCTCAGGCCATCACATGATCATGAGCATTACCTACAAAAGATAAGCTGCTGCCTATGCAACAGGTATTTGCACCCTACATGTGTGTGGAGAGGGAGAGGGAGAAACTGGGGAAAAGACAACAAATTGCATATAACCAACTATAGTTTGAAAAATACAAAGACAAGTATGTCGAGCAAGTAAGCATCTCATGGACTGCAGTAGAGGGTATGTAAGAATGTGAAAGATGATGGTTAACATATATGTCTCAACAAACCTTGCTGTACTAATATATTGCTGATCAGAAACTATGGCCATAGCATCTGTATATGTCTGCAGTGACACAGATCATCGGTAAGGCCCCAGGAAAGGATGGCTCACATATGACTACTACTGGAGTGTGTTGAACAATACTGACTTTGACAATGCTAGGCCAGCTACTGGGATGTTGTGCATATCCATATCTTAATTGTGAATACAACTAGTATATACTTGTTTGTCTCAGATATGTGAGACACCTATACATGGTATTTGCATGGTAAAGTACTGTTGCAGATGTGTGTGTTGAACTGCCTGTTATACATTGAGCTCATAACATTTAAATGTCCAATGTTATGCACACTAACCATATGTGTGCCTCATATGTGTAGTCATTTACCCATAGAGTTGTGTTATGTCTGTCAAATAGTTGGCAAATCTGTGAAGACTGACATTACAACATCCCCTTTCATTGTCCTCTGGCTTTTCCCATTCGGGATTGCCACAGTGGATCATCTGTTGCCATTTTTGCCTGTCCCCTGAATCTTGCTGTCTTACACCAACCACCTGCATGTCCTCTCTCACTACATCCATAAACTGTATCTGAGGCCTTCCTCTCTTCCTCTTACCTGGCAGCTACGTCATTAACCATCCCTTTCCCAATATACTCAACAGCCCTCCTCAGCACATATCCAAACTGATGTAATACTGCCTTTCCAACTTATTGTCATATCTGTCCAACATGGCCTGCCCCTCTCATATACACATTGCTAAACCTCTGCATCCATTTCAAACCTAGTGCAAATCATAACATCTGTACCTATGCTATGTGCAGCTCTGTCTCCTGCATTTTTTCTCACTGCCACTGCCTCCAACCCATATAACATAGGTGGTATCACTACCCTCTTGTAGACCTTACATATCACATTTCCTGGTACTCATCTTTCACAACTCAGTCCTGACACTCTTCTCCAACCTGTCCATCCTGCCTGTACTCTCTTCTTCAACTGTCCACCACAGTCATCATTACTCTGAAATTTTGATCCCAATCATTTAAACACATCCACCTTTCCCAAATCTCCCCCATGCATCCTCAACATTCCACTATCCTCCCTCTCATTCACACACATATATTCAGTCGTAGTCCTGCTGACCTTCATTACTCCCCTCTCTACAGCATATTTCCACCTCTGTAGGGTCTCCTAAAATGGTTCCCTACTCTCAGTACAGATCACGCTCAATGTTATCCCTCCATAGTTACCACAGCTCTGCACATCAACCTTATACTTAAAACCATACCCAACCACTTTCTGTCCACTCCTCATGCAACCTCACACCACCCAAGATATCAGTAAATAGTGTGGCTAAACTGCCATTTCCCCTAAACACCTCCATGCTTTCACAGGTATGTAATGTGGGCCAACAGCCTTGCCAGTATTCATCCCCTTTATACCTATCCTTACATCTTCTTTGCTAAGTTGTTGCACGTCCTGATTCACCATACCCACATCATCCAATCTTCTCTGTCTCATTCTCTGCACTCATCAACCTTTCATAGTACTCTGTCCATTTGGTCAACACACTCTCCTCACTTATGAGTACATTTACCTCATTATCCTTTATCACCCTTATCTGCTGCATATCTTTCCTAGCTCAGTACATCTGTCTAGCCAGTCGGTACAACTCCTGTCATCCCTTCTTAGTGTCCAAATTGTCATACAACTCTTCATATGCCTCATCCTTAGCCTTTCCACATATCTCTTTGCCATGCACCTCATCTCCTCACACTCCTGTCTACTTTCCTCATCTCTGTGACAGTCACACTCCTTCTTCCCTATCCTCTTTCTCTGTATACAGTCTTCTACTTCCTCGGTCCACCAACAGGTCTCCTTGTACTACTTCCTTCATCCACATGTCATGCCAAGCACCTTTCTAGCCATCTCCCTTAGTAGCTCTGCTGTACTTAACCAGATATGTGGTAAACTGGCAGCGCCACCCAGTGTCTGTCTTAACTGTTCCTTGAACTCCACCTCATGATCACCATTTTCCAATTCACACCATGTGATCCTTGCTGCTGAACTCACACTCCCCCCTTCTTGATCAGCAACATCATCCTGCAGACCAGCATTCTGTGCTGCCTAAATACACTTTCCCCTTCACCACTTTACAGTCTCCAGTCTCCTTCAAACTGGCCCTCCTACATTGAATATATTCCACCTGTGTGCATCTTACTACAGTCTTGTAACTCACCCTGTGCTCCTCCCTCATGTAATAGTACATATTCACCACAGCCATGTCCATCTGTTTTGCAAACTCCACTACCATCTCACCATCTGCATTACTTTTAACACCATGCATTCCCATCACTTCCACAGACTCTCTGTTCCCTTCACCAACATGCCCATTGACATCTGCTGCAATGACCACTCTGTCACCCTTGGGTACAGTCATCACCACATCATACAAATGACTTCACATTTCTTTTTGTCATCCATCACACAACCAAGTTGTATAGCATATGACCCCCTGCCAACCTTGGGGCACACACCCTCAGTACAACACCAGGGTACAGAGGCCAACATGCTGGAGGTGGGTGGCACCCACACAATGGACAAGGAGTGTGCAGGTAAGGGCCCAGTGGGGATTAGTACACTAATGTATCAAACATACTTGTATCTGTATTGTATCTACATCTATGTGTCAGGTCCGATTGCAGTTATGGATGGGGTTTTCTAATGCAAAGAGGTGCACATCTATGGTGAGGACAGAAAATTGTGTATTATTGGGGTTTGTACTGTAAATGTGGAGACATGCTGCATCCATCCTGCACCAAGGCCACACATGAGTCTGCTAACAATACCTCCCTTTCACAACTACCTAGGACCCTCTGGTCTGCATATGGGACAGCAGCCTGAAGCTGGTGAGTATGATATTGTTCTGTTGTGGCCTGGCAACACCACAGGCATATGAAGGGCATGCAATTCAGTAATAGCTGTATTGCTTTATGTGCATGTTCACTTGTGGTGGGGTTAACTGCATTGCATCACAGTGGTCACCACTGGGGCCTCTCTGAGGTGAATTCAACATTCCTGTAGTATACCTCACAGCTTGTCAGTGCAAGATGTCTGTATAGAGGCCAGAAAAATGGGCTGGACAAACGGCCTAAGGTAGGGACATGTGTGACACATTACTGGTATACAGTGTATATAAATTGTGTACACACCCCTGTTAAGATGCAAGATGTTTCTGATACATACAAATTGGGACCACACAATGTCAGTCCACACCTCTTCCAACCTTTAATATGACCCATAACATGAACAGTGCACTTGTAAAACCAAGCATCTGGACTCATGTATTGCAACTACAAGGCTAGCTACTTGAGAGGGTGGCAGACATCGTATCAGCATGGTTCAGTCAGGTATGACACCTGATGCTGCCATAAGTGTCAGTACTTTCACTGTGGCCTATTTGGCTACAATATCACATACATGGGCACTGTTAAGGCACACAGTCCACTTCCAACCACGTATATGTTGCAAACATCTGGATATTCCAGACACATCTCTACAGGGGACTGTATATTGGTTTAACTTGCTGCATGTGAGGCAGATGCTGTTACCACACTATATAAAGTAATGGCATCAGGAGGTTATCACCAGCCATGTATGGTACGCACATCAAAATGGTATAAGCCACACAAGATATGATTCACACACACACACACACACACACACACACACACACACACACACACACACACACACACACACACACACACACACAAACAGTTGCCAGTATTGAGATTAGAACTCCTGTCTATCTAGTTATTTATATTATAGTGCTACGCAGTTATCAGACATGCAACAGAGCTTATACATTTTCACCTCCTCCAAAGGAACTTCTAAGGTGGATGATATCAACAGGACTACTACACTGGAGTGAAAGTAAGTGTAAAAGGTAGTACACAGGTCAAAAATGGTATAACCCACACACTACATGATTCTCACACAAACATCCAAACAGTTGCCAGTAGTGAGTTGAAAACTCCTGCCTATCTAGTTATTTCTACTACAGTGCTACGCAGTTATCAGATGCACCACAGAGCTTATACATTTTCACCTCATTCAAAGATACTTCTAAGGTGGATTATATCAACAGGACTACTAAACTGGAGTGAGGGGAAGTGTAAAGGGTGTAAAGGGTTAATATTCTACCCTGAAAAATGCCCAGCCCTAGCAAACATCCTTCCGCCATACACCCCAAACAGATCTATAAGATCTGAACACCAAAATTTAATCACTATCCACAAACCCAATCACCCTGCTGGCCAACTCCTTCTCTCCTACTCTCTTGGCAGGAAATGGAACTCTCTCCCTTCTTCTCTTAGAACAACATCTAACACTGAAGCCTTCAAAATCCAACTTTTCTCTTACTTATCCTCTAAACATAAGTGCCCCTGCTTACATCCTACATAAATCTAAATAAATTCCCCTTGAACCCTCTACATCCTTTCTCTTTACTCTACCCTAATACTATCTTCTTTTCTTCTCTTTTCTCTCTCGATCACTGCTTGATCAAACTATATTCTACTCTCAGTTTATGTACTTTCTCTCTCTACTCCTCATATGTAAATATTGTAAATAGCATGTAACCTTAGACCTTCTTCTCATACAGTCAAACCTACTACTTGAAGGAAACTACTAAATCTATTGTATCTACCTTCCTGAATGATGTTTTTTGAAGTATACTGCGTGTATTTGCTTTTTTACTAACTGTATTCAATGTAATGTTATTCCAAATGTATATATTTTATTACTATATTTTACACTATGTAACTTAGATTGTATTTGCTTTGCTTTTGGAGCTTTTCTCCCCGGGCCTCCAATGAAAATGGGTACGTTCTGGCCCAGTGGACTTCCCCGGTAATCAAACTGGAAATAAATAAATAAATAAATTTTACTTCTGTAGAGATTGTGCATATTTACTGATACTGGTGGATTGTAGAAGTTTGAGTAGACTTTTATGATGGAAATGTTCTCAGTTGGGTAGTTTTGTCATTATTGGTGCATGCATTTTGTTTCATTGTTTACTGGAAAAATGTTCAAAACAATAAATTTAAAACATCCTCTAAGAACTGTGCTGTATTATACCAGAAATATAATTTAATGCAGTCAGGAAGGTGAATCACAGAACACGTGTATGTTTTGTGTGCAAGGAGCCTATCATTTGAAAATAGCCCAAAGTTAATCTTTATCTACCAGTAGCCAAATGTATTTTCTTTGAATGTGGGTTTCATTGCTGTTTCAATGAATGCGAGTTTCAAGGGCAGAGAAGTTTTAATGCTAAGTCTGTTTTCATTGTGAGACTGCATTGTTTTGTGTAGCAGATATCTTGGTGCTTGTGCTGTAAAATGCAAAATAAAACTTGCAAATGAAGTCCAAATCATCGTAGAAGTAAAGCAGTATGTACATTAGTGTTTATGGTAAATGGGGTGAAATAGCCAAGTAATGGTTCATTGGAATGACCGCAGGGAGGAAGCTCCATTCGACCATGATTTTGTGAGGGAGAAGAATGGCAAACTCAAAGACAGTCCCAGCTGAACTATACTCCTCAACTGTCCAGATTTTCACAGAATGAATAGATTTTAGCTTCTTATTTTTGGTTTGTTCCTCATAAAATTTGTGGTTTTCTGGCAAATCGTTTAGGAATTAAGTCACTAAATGACAGACACTGAGTTTCAGACTTCATAAACTGCAGAAAAATGCATGCTAAAGGAAGACCTGTTATTCTATCAACTGTCTCAGTTTATACAAGAGCGATTTTTAGTACTATTTATATGTTCCCCCAATATATTTGGCCTTGTCCAGATTTCCTGCATTAACAGGTTGAGAGGTACGTGCAAATAAATTGCTTTATAGAATTAGGCATATCCAAACTTGTCAACTGTCCCTGATTGTGGCTCAAAATGTTGCTCTTCTCCTAATAATCCCTCTGCAAAATAGCAATTTTGGAAGAAAATGTGAAGGGTTTACAATTAATAACTGTAATAAATATAAATTACTTTTATTTCAGAATTGCATGTAGATCTTTTATTTTGTCAGCTGCTCAAGTTAGCAGTACTAATATTAAAGTGTCCCTTCTTTGACAGGTTCCCAGCTGTATTGTGTGGCTATTTTATATTTTTGCATCACATTTTTGGTCCATTTTTCATAAAATTGTGCTTTTTTAGCAAATTACTGGCAACTCATTAAAGACTGAAGTTAGAAAATAATGACAGACATTTGAGTTTCAGATTTCATACCCTTCAGAAAATTCATACTAATGCAAAACCTACTATTCTATTACCTTTCTAAGTTTATAAGAGTAATATTTAAAAATTGTCCTTATTTTTGGGCCTTTGTCCCACTTCTGTGTATGGCTTTGTCCAGATTTCTTGCGCTGAGGTTGAGAGGTATGACAAATGTGTCCGGGCCAAGCACCCCACTCCCTCATGTAGTGACTCTGGATGTGTCCAAGCAAGGCGAGGAGCAGTTATGCAGTGTAAATGTGCAGATTATCCCCCCATCTAAGGTAGACACAAGTACTACAGTGGCTTTTCATCTGTTCTTGATGTTGCAGAATGTTCTGTTTCTGTCATATTTTTATACTGTTGATTTATGCTTATTATTATTCAGAAAGTGTTGCTCTGTGTTTAAATAGCAATGTTTTAATTACCATCAGGTAAGCTTGTCTGAGATTGTAAGATGCAAGTAAGCTTTAATAAGCATACTGTTAAAGAATTGCCAACGTTGAAAGCCTTTCTGTTGTTGCCATGCAGATAATACTTACATAACTAGATAACGTATAAGCCTTGGGTATTGAAATGCATATGACAGTATTTGTAATAAAGGACAGGATTACATTATTTTAAGAAGCTCATTATATTTGTTGGAGACTTGCAGTCATCTTTGCAGGCTTTACCTGTAAACTAAACAGAATGTCCGTCTATCATGTGTGGTCCATTACCTGTGCAGTAATCCTTTAAGAAATGTATCTTGAGTTTGTTTCTTGTTTGCTTTTCATTTTTTACTTTGATCATGTTTTCCCCATGAAAAATGTAGATAGTTGTCAGGCAGCAGGTCTTTTTTGGATAAGAAACATTTTTACAAGTGGGGGTATCATAGAGATTGCTAGTTACAGCATGTTACTTGGTACTTTAATAAAGCTGAATATAAATTATAATTAGAACTGCAGTGCAAGGAGAAGTGGTTTGAATTGAGTGCTGCTTGTTTTTCTTATACTTGATTTTGACTGGCAGTCCAGTAATGTATTTAAAAAGCAATTTATTTTTTCATGCCTCACAACCCTTTTGTTTCCATTTAGATATTAAGTAAGCTGTCATGCAGCCAATGCATTGAAATGTTTGTTTTTCTTCTACACTTCATTTTTGTCTTGATTGGACTCTCATAATGATGGTTTGGCACCCAGGGCAGCATATTTAATTAAAGTTACAGTTTTGTGGTTTTCAGCATAGCTCCTCCACTTTCTAGTTAGTCACACACCTTCCAATTGACCCCACCCATTCATCTGTCTCCTGGAGACCCCTTTTGATTTGAAGTCACTAGCTGCCACTGAGTCTCACACAAACACACACACATATCCAAACAGTTGCCAGTAGTGAGATTAGAACTCCTGCCTATCTAGTTATTTCTACTATAGTGCTGCACAGTTATCAGATGCACAACAGAGCTTATACATTTTCACCTAGTCCAAATATACTTCTAAGGTGGATGACATCAACCAGACTACTAAATTGGGGTGAGGAGAAGTGTAAAGGGTAGTACACAAGTCAAAAATGGTATAAACCAGACAATACATGATTCTTACACACACACACACACACACACACACACACACACACACACACACACACAAACACACTCACTTACCAGTATTGGGATTAGAATTCCTGCCTATTTAGTTGTGTTTACTATAGTGCTACGCAGTTAGCAGACACACCACAGAGCTTATACATTTTCATCTAGTCCAAAGGTACTTCTAAGGTGGATGACATCAACAGGACTACTATATTGGAGTGAGGGGAAGTGCAAACAGTGGTACAGAAGTCAAAAATGCTATACCCACACACTACATCATTCTCACACAAACACACACACACATCCAGTTGGCAATAGTAACATTAGAACTCCTGCTTATCTAGTTATTTCTATTATAGTACTACACTGTTATCAGACACTCCACAGAGCTTATACATTTTCACCTTCTCCAAAGGTACTTCTAAGGTGGATGACATCAACAGGACTACTAAATTGTAGTGAGGGGAAGTATAAAGGGTAATACACAGGTCATAAATGGTATAGCCCACACACTACATGATTCCCACACAAACGCACATCCAAACAGTTGCTCGTAGTGAGAGTAGAACTCCTGCCTATCTACTTATTTCTACTATAGTGCTACACAGTTATCAGACATGCCATAGATCTTATACATTTTCACCTTGTCAAAGGGTACTTCTAAGGTGGATGACATCAACAGGGCTACTAAACTGGGGTGAGGGGAAGTATGAAGGGTAGTACACAAGTCAAAAATGGTATAGGCCAGACAGTACATAATTCACACACACAGACACACACACACTTGCCAGTATTGGGACTAGAACTCCTGCCTATCTAGTTATATCTACTGTAGTGTTACAATTACCGCATGTACTACAGAACTTACTGAGCTTTCAAATGGCCAAAGTTGTTGATAACTGCACAGCTGAGGTGAAGTATTACAGGTGGCAGAAAGTCTGCCTTCAGTTTCACCCTTACATTGTGCTACATCTTTATGTCTTGCACTTCAAATAGCATTATAGCTTGGCACTTCACCAGCTTATTGTTTCAATAAGTGTGACACACATGGGAGCTGTCAGAAGTAGTCGTTCATTACAGAAGTAGCCTCAGTACTTACTAGTTATGTCCACCCCTCCTGGCATAATTAAAGTGCAGTTTCCTGTGTTTTCACCCATTAACCTGGTACACTTGTCCATTCTGAGGCACTGTTGCAACTGCTTCATGTACACAGACAAGCCTCCCCTCTAAACTCCAAACACGCAGACCTGTGAGAGTTACCCAAATGTAGACATATGCACTATCTCCAAAGATTGGACTAGCAGGTCAATAGGATAAGATCAACACCTGCACCACACCATGTGGAACCCATAGCTCACTGTGACACCCACTTTGACAGCCACAACATACAGTGAAAAGCCACACCCCCACTTTCAGAGAGGTACTCAATAGACATTTACCCAAACAGCACAAACCAGCAAGACAGACACTCACTCAGACACCCCAATATGGCACATGCCAAGAGACACATATTTCACCTATGCAGTGTGCCCCTCAACCTAAGCTCCTAAGGCTAACCACCTTGCACAATTCAGTGACCATGGGTAACTCAATACTGAGGCATACACATATCTCACTCACTAAGTTGAATATGGAGCAGGTAGTAGTGAAATATCTATCACATGCCAGCATCCAACACATACAAATGACACAGCTAGTCATGGCACTCCACAACAACTACAAGTATCACTCTGTATCCATGTGAGTGTGAATGATCTGGGACACACCTCCCTGGACTACATGACAAGAGACATGGTTGAACTGCCTGATTATGTGGTCCAGGCAGGTGTGACAGTAGCCCTGAGCAATATACTGCCATCACTCAGAATGATGCTGCAGTACTATCAACAGATGATTGACTGCAACATTGGCTTACATGTTTTGTGTCATTCTCAGCAGATCCAGTATCTCTCTGCTTGGGATAACATGATTGACAGACCTCAATGATTTTCCACAGATGTCCTACATCTGTCAGCCCTGGGTTTCCAGGTAAGTAGGTAGGTAAGTGTCTTGCCACCCCTATAATGCCTTATTAGGTAGTGTTCCAAATGTAATTGCCACCATAACAGTTACACATGTATGCATTCTGAGGGTCATGCAGCTCAACAGTAGACATCTGTCAGGATGCAGTCACTCAAAGCACTCAGAGTGGAGGACACGTGTCTGCTGTAATGTTGAGGTGGTTAACAGCAGTAGCTACCAGCCCTGCAATAACAGGCTGTAATGCATTGCACAGTTATCAGCCCCAAACATGGACCACACCACATCTCCAAAGGTGGTGTTGTCTCCATATTCATTATGGATAGGAACACCTCCAGACTAGTATCCCAGCATAATGCATCGTAGATACTTCTGGTACAACTGCCTTGGAGTAATAGTGGAATCCAGACCAGAGCCTGCTATGGGTCCACATTTATGCCCCTAGACTGTCAATGCACATTCCTCAACACCCTGCCATCTATGAAGGTCCAACACAACACTGACATAGTAGGATACTTCAACTACCCCTCCATCACCTGGGGAAAGTAGCCAAGTGTCAGTGCAGTGCCACAACACGTCCTGGAATTCATCATTTCCAATGCCCTGGACCAGCTCATACTGACCCCCAGTAGAGGATATAACAACCTTGACCTGTGTTGACTGCTTACATATGGGACTGTTGCTCATCCACAGTTGTCAATCCCTACCTTGTGAGATCCACACAGGCTGTAATCAACATGAACTCAACATGTCAGCCACACTCCCTACAAATGTAACCACCTAGCAAAACCTCTCCAAAGCTGACTTTGCAGCCATAAAAACAGGGGTGGATGACTTCACTGCACCCATGGCAATGGGAAATAGCTGCATGACTGTCAAATCATACACATATGCACTGTACAAACAGTTACATGAATGCCTGGTACTAGCCATAGCCAACAGGACCCAGACACTGTCCTCCAAACACTGGGAGACAATGTGATGGTCCTCTGCCATTAGTAATGTGTACAACAGAAGGAGGACACTGTTGCAGAAAAAGGTGGTGTCCCATGACTGTTGAACCCCCTTATTAGTCTCAAACACAATTTAGAATCCCTCATGGAATCCTCTACAGGCATATATGAAGGCAGAAATGCAGCAGACACTGACGACAATCACAGAAGCCTTTCATAGTTACATCAACAACCTTTACAGTATTAAACACAAGTGCTGTGAGTTACTGTACAATGCTAATTCCTATCCTGAGACAATAGATATTGGCCACAGTCTTGGCAACATATTCAGTGCCAGATTTACCCCTCTCTCCCCCTACAAGTGTACAATCACAATGGCAGATGAATAGCAGGCACCAAGCAGTACTGCAGACCAGGTTAGACCTGCATTGTCCACGGGCATGAATACAGCTTCCATGGGACACCATCATATCCATGGCTGTGTTCTACATGACATACAAAGTGACCTTGGGCCAAATCTGTGTGCCCTGGTCAGTCACAGCCTCACCTCAGGGTTTGTCCCACAAACATGGCACACTGCTACCATCATCCGTCTCCATAAAGGGGTAGCATCTACAGACCCTGGGGATTATTGGCCCCTTAGCCTGACAAGTCTACTATGTAGGGGTATGGACCACAGCAACAGGGATCTGATTGACCAAGATATAGGTGATCTCTACTCTGGACCCACACATTCGGCTTTGTGAATGGCAGATCATGCCTGCTCAACCTGGGTTGACATCTTTGACTGAGTCACCAGGGCTGTGTATGACAGTAAGGCACTGCATACAGCCTACATCAGTCTGTCCAAAGCTTGTGATACCATTTCTCAGTGAGAGATTATTGACAAACCCCACAAACTAGGCATCAACCCACATATCATTTTTTGTTTTGCAAATTGGTTCACAGAACACACAAGTATGACAGTGACAAACTCCAGGTCAGACTGGCAAGCAGTCACAAGTGGAGTCCCACAGGGATCAGGTACTGGGTAGTGTCCTATCCAGCATCTACTTCTCAGGAGACTAGCCCAATGCACAGGAACTCTGGCTGACCAAGTTCACAGAGGACTGCAAGCTGGAAGCTATTATTAACTCCACATGTGATCCACACATCCCACAAAAAGGCCTCACTGAGACCACTGAGTTGTGTGGAAACCATGCCCAGAATATTAACACCACAATATACATCATCATCCCTCTTGGTAAAACATTCATTTCCCAGTAAATACCACACCAATGGGAGCCCAATGAGCACTGTATGCAACTTCTCCTTCAAGCACCACATTGCCACTGTGGTCAGGAAGTACTTCTATATGGCACATTGCATTACTAATGTTTTGCATCCAGGAAGACAGCGGTAATAATCTCTGTCTACTATTCCCTCATTAGACCACTCCTCATGTATTATGGCCCATTTGCCATGTACCTCACTAAACACCTCCTACAGCTGGGGAAGCCACAGAAGTACCTCACAAAGGAGTTCCTAGGCATTAAACACACATCCTACACAGACAGACTCAGCAGACCCAAGCTATTCTCTGTGTCACATCACCTAATCAGCAGCTCTCTGTGTTTGACTTACAAAACCATGTCTGTCCCAGCTGATTTAGAAATGCTACATATAAATCCATCCACACCACACACTGTAGAGACCTCTGCCTCAATACCACAATCACCACAACATGCGGGTGGGACAGGACCCTCACCAAGAGACTGCACTGCACATGCCCTGGAATACACTTCACATACATGTCATGCAGAGCACCTAGCTGACCCTGTTCCAAGAGAAATCTTGATGAGTGGATGGCTAATAGACAGTTCAACCCAATGATCACTGCAGTGGATACACATGATACAGGTACTGGGACGTAACATTAGGGTGGCAAAATGGCAGGGCCCTTCTATGTGCTAGGCTTGTTAAGGCTCCTGGGCCATTACCCTTGTGAACCTATAAATGGAATGACATCAATAGGACTGATAAAGTAGTTTAACCTATAAAAATACTTTGTCCTACAGACACTTGCCAGATGTGAGAGTAGAATCCCTACCTAACTAGTGATTTGTATCATAGTGATGCAGAGTTACCACATGCACTACAGAACTTAATGGGTCAAGAGTTGGCCAAAGGTACTTATATGGGGAATGACATTGGCAGGACTGATAAAGTAGGGCAGTGAGTGGGAAACATATCAAAATACGTCTACTTACAAACATAACATATCCACACACACATTTGCCTGAAGAGTAGAATCTCTGCCAAAGTAGTCATTTGTACTATAGTGCTAAGCATTTATCACATGCACTACTGAGCTTACAGGGCTGACAGCTGCCCAAGGTTGCTGATAAGGGACTGACATCATCTGGAGTGATAAGGTGAGGCACTGTGAAGTGTTGTGCGTGGGAATGGCATAAAACTGTTTCACCTATAAACAAACACACAACTTCCTCAGTCTTGCACATGCAATTGTCACACACACACACACACACACACACACACACACACACACACACACACACACACACACAGACACACACACACACACACACACACACACACACACACACACACACACACACACACACACACACACACACACACACACACTTCTACATTTGCCAGGACTGAGATTAGAATTCCTACCTAACTAGTTATTTGTATTAGCTTGTTATGCCGTTATTACACATACCACAGAATGTATGGGGCTGAGGCCTAATGGAAAGCACTTTTAAGATGACTGATATCTGCAGGACTGCTAAAGTGGGGAAAGGAGGGGTGTACTAGTTTTGAATGGACCCAAAAGCTTTTAGTTGTGAGCAAACAAACACACACACTTCTACATTTGCCAGGACTGAGATTAGAACTCCTACCTAACTAGTTATTTGTACTGTCTTGTTATGCAGTTATCCCACACTCCACAGAGCTTATCGGGCTGGACCTAACAAAAGTGACTTCTGTGGTGACAGACATCTTCAGGACTGCTAAGTTGGGGCAGTGGGAAGTGCTCTGGGTGGGGAAGGCCTGTTCATTCCAATATCCTACTGACATTTCTCTAAGTGTATGTCCATGTCTTGTGTGTCCTTCTATAGTACATGTGGGACTCCATTCCAGGGATTGTTGTACTCCAGTCCTGTTTGTTTTGTGCTACAGCCATACCTATCAACCTGTTGGTGCAGGATATCTGGAGATAGCCTATCAAAATGTGGGGACAATGGGCCATACAATGATTGTGACAATTTCTCTCAGTAATGTATGGGTTGCAATGGTTACAGGGCTGGTTTTAGCAGACATATGTCATATATGTCATTTGACACTGTTATGTACTGTTTCAGTACCTGGTGACATACCTCCTCAGATCATCAGAGTGATTTACCAGATGAATACAGGATGGATGATGGATATACAAGGTTTATGGGCCAAATGCTATGCATTCTTGCACTATCCAGCCTTTTGAGGGGTGTGCCTACATGCAATTGACTGCTGGTGCTGTGGAAATGGT
Organism: Protopterus annectens; assembly: GCF_019279795.1. Classification (NCBI taxonomy): domain Eukaryota; kingdom Metazoa; phylum Chordata; order Ceratodontiformes; family Protopteridae; genus Protopterus; species Protopterus annectens. Next base: position 824,650,851 of record NC_056728.1, on the reverse strand, counting down.
CCAGCACCTTGGTGATATATTACAATGGTGGGATCTCTGTGCATTTATGTTCTGGCCTGGTCTGATTTCCAGACCACAGTTGGGTAATATAAATCAGACAGGATCAGGGTGACAGGCAGACTCCAGATGTATTTGTAAGAGATAGAATATGTGGGGGGGGTGTCATGGGCAGATATGTTTGGCTATAGCTACTAGTACTTTGCATTGGGCTCTCCTCAATAGTTGACTGCACTTGGAGGGTCTTGTGTGTGTTAGACTGTTTAACCAGCCTGGAGGTGTGTTTGTCACAGATATATATATGGTCCACCTCATTTTGCTTGAATGGCCACATGTTTGGGTCAGGATGCTGCATAGGATGAGTGATCAGGGAGAGGTGTGTTACTCCCCATGGCTGTGGCCCAGGGTTCTGTGGGTAAAGACATGTCACCATCTTCCAGGTTTAGGCCTGCCTGCAGTGGGTGTATTCCCATGTTTAAACTCCTAGCCCTGCCTGTCAGCAGTACAGAGTATCACAGAATGTCCAAATCCATGACTCATATATCTTGTTGGTTGCCCAAAGAAGTGTGGTTTTGCAAGTCACTCAGGGTTGAAGTCAGATATTACAGACATTTGTCATTGCAGTTTCTGACTTCATACCCATCAGACATTCCATGCTACCACAAATCATTCCATCAACTTTATAACATTATTACATCAGTATTACACAGGTGTTATTCTCTTTGGACCTTCATCACCCCATTATTCATGGCATTGTCCCAATTTTTGGCTCCCTGAGGCTAACAAGTTTGCTCCTAGCAGTTGTCAGCATGGCCTTTCTTTGCATTTTGTGGACTATGTTATGTTGGTGTTGTGGACCCCATGACACTCCCTAAAGGGCACTGTGGGTGAGGCATAGGCATTTGTCTGAGGCCTGTATGCCAGGTGTGACAGATGCAGGCCATCTGTAGCAGGGCATGCATTCTGATGATCATATGTTCCCAGGCTGCCGGCAGGGATAGCCCTTGGATGGCACAAGTAAGTTGACTGTGGATGTTACTGACAATTGCTTCTGTTACTATTGCACCATCAGTCTGAATGACAGCTCGATGCTGCTTAAGTCTAGGAGCATGTTACTGCATTTCTCTGGGACTATGGGGGGGGGTGACACGACTGTACACGATACACATCTGCACAGACTGTGCCGATATTTGCTTAACATTTTGGTCCCATGTAGCATGGTGGTGTGCCCTATCTTTCAGACTACAGGCATAACAGTATCAACCACAAGTCAGATTGTTCCTGCATAGACATTTGAAGTTTCAGACTTCTTACCTTTCAAAGCCATACTGCCACTGCCAGACCTGCTGTGATATCACTGTGTAAAAATCTGTGGGTGGGGATTTCATAGGTGTCGCCATGTGGGGGCCTTTGCCAGGCATTTCTTTATGGTTGTCTGCAGCTGATCCACTGTGTGGGGTTGGTGGTGGGTATGGGACCCCCACTTGGACTTCCATGCATGTGACCTATGACCCCCCCCCAGTTATTTGGCTCACTGCATATACTTCAGTGGTATTTGTCGACTAGGGTGGTACTGCATGGTGTGGGTAGGGCAGTACTGGGGATACACATCCTGCTATCCCACAGAGCTGTCAGTTGTCTGCTGCTTTCCCAGTTATCCACCCCATTCCCTTACATGCTTGATCAATGCCATCGATATGCTATCAGAAAAGTCCACCCAATTATTTTAATTTGTTACAGACTCTGGCTTACCTTGTGCCTGCAGCTGTTGTGAGGGTGGTGCTTGAGGGCTGACTATGTTGGCTGCACATAGTACACTGCCTATACATGGTCAGGTATAGGTGGTGTGATGTTTGGCATCCATTTTACTGTATGTGCGAGTCAGAGAGAGAGAGAGAGAGAGAGAGAGAGAGCTCAGTCTCTGGGGCCCTACAGTGTCAGTGACTGTGCTATGTGTTGCCTCTTTGCCAAGGCCAGAGCATACTGGGCACGCCTCTGTCTGCCTACAGGGCCAGGCTCAGGATGTTCTTCCTCTGAGTCCCTCTGTGCCTGTGGAGGTCTTGGCAATGGTGGGGGATGTGTGGCCCTTCCCCATTTTGTTCCTGCTGCAGCCGTTTCTGCAGGATCATATTGTGTAGCATGGCACATACTATGACCATGTGTGCACATGTGGCTGGAGAGTACTGCAAGGCTCCACCAGATATGTCAAGGCAGTGGAACTGTGACTTAAGCATCCCAAACACATGCTCTATAATTATCCTTGTTTGTGCGTGTGCTTCATTATGGTTTTCTGTGTGGGTGTGTGTGCATTTCTGATGGGTGTCATCATCCATGGCTCCAGTGCATAGCCAGCAACCTTCACTAAATGGCCATATGGGATGTCCCCCTGGCAAACCACTGATACAGTTGTGAGGTATGCCAGATGTGGGAATCATGATAGCTTCCAAGGCAGCCAACACACACATTCATGATAATGCCCTGGGCATCACACATGACCTGGCAGTGGATGGAGTGGAACCCCTTGCAGTTTATGTAGACCCTACCCTGGTCACCAGGCGGTGCTTTGATGTGGATGTGCATGTAGTTTATGGCACCCAGTACCTCCAGGTAGTCTGCTGCATGGTGGAAGAGATGCATATTGCCAGTCAGCGCCTCACAGATGCTGGGGAATTGAATGTGCTTCGCGACATGCGTTTGCATGGCATCCAGGGACTGGTGGACTATCCTGGACGCAGATGCCTGTGAGACCCCATGATATCCCCATTTGCTATTTGGAAAGTACCTGTAGCTAGTATTCTTAGAGCTACATATACCTTGGTATCCACTGGGATGGGTTCCGCTCTGTTTGTTCTCCTCCTCCTCATAAGTCTGGGGCAGTTGTCAGCATTGTCCTCTTCACCACCCTCAGCCTCTTGCACATACTGATGTATGAGAGAAACAGCAGCCCCTAACATTTTGTTAGTTTTGTCAGGTAAAATGTTTGCATCTTTGTACACTGGTGGTGTAGAGCTTGTGAGAAAAAACAGACTAAAAGGTGTTTGCATAGTTTATGGTGGTGTGTTGCAGATGCTGCCTTTGTGATCGGGTGTGTTGCAGATGCTGCCTTTGTGATTGGCTGAGTATGATACATTTCACCTGCCAACTCTATTATTTGTATTTGAGTGCTCTATTCTGCTATTTCCCTTTTTTTTTCTTGTTCCATTTCCTGTAATTTTTTTATTTTTGTGGTTTAAATCCAGGTGCGTGCCGCATATACCCATTTAGGCAAGATAAACAAGGCTATACAGCCTCGAACACGCCCCCTTGCTTACATATACACAGTGCTGCCATTTTCTATGGGTTTTCTTTTGTTTGTTTTTTTGTTTTTTTGTTTGAGTCCCAGTGCACACCGCACAAACCGGTTTAGCTAAGATAAATTCTAGCAGAAATGTTCCTCCCTGGATGCAAACATGCTCTTCATTTCATAGTGTGACATTACAGCCTCAGACACATCCCCTTGCTTAGCTCTGCTTAGCTAAGTGCAAACCCGGGCAATAGTGCTCCATTGTGCTTATAGTAAGCATGACACACCCTCTTTTAATGTCATTTACTTCTCATGCTTATATGGCCATATTAGAGCACCTACACGGTTAGGTGCAGTCTGACACTTAGAAAAAATTTGTGATTCGGTAAGATTCCCCTCATTTGCATACCCTACTGCCTTATTGCATAGTTACTGCACTCACACAAAGCCTTTTCCCTTAGCAACCACTGTTCCCTGGTATTGTTTTCATTCTGCATGCCATTGACTATAATGGCAAAATCCAGATTTCCCTGGAAATTGCTTTTTCACATTTTGTTTTTATTTTCGGCACGATCCCGTTTGCACATCGCTGCCCTAAGCTTAAACGGCTGAGATCAGCCAAAAAAAAAAGTTTTATTTTATAAAAAGTAAATTGTTTTCCATGCAAATGGCCATATATTTGGCCATTTCCATGCCTTCTATCTATAATACATGCTTTCCTTCGAGCTGTCATGCCTCCATTTTGTATATTGCAAAAATGTATTCATCTATGCTTTGTACACAGACAACTGCCTGCTTCCTAGATCGCTAATTCACCTCGTTTGCATGGTTTTCACCAGCAAATGAGGTAATTAGCATATAGCAGTGGTGTCCATGCTGGAATAGTGTAGGAGCACTCATGCATGCCCTGGGAGCTTGGTCCTGAATTGCTTGGCAGCCATATTGTGTGTAGCAGCTCCTGCACTATTCCAACACTCCATGTAGGGCTTCCTGAATCCAACCAAGCAACTTTTGTGTCATCATAAGTAGTAGCAACGGACATTTTTACAGTGCTGAGGGTAAAGTTGTTGGCAGGATTTATTTCCTCTATGTGTTAGGCCCTTGATACTGTTCTATATTGCAGTCTGCTGTCTGTTCTACCATACTGTGCATGAGTGTGAGCATCACATTATATCTATTTTCTACCATTTCCATGTACTGGAAGAGATCCTCACTTACACCCTGCAGCACTCTGACCATCTCTAGCTGACTCTCTGTGAAAGTGGACTGAGCCTGAGCAATGTCCTAGCACATCTGTTGCTGGTCAGTCAATGCTTTTCATATTTCTGGTGGTGGCTGTGGCTTGTGAGTAGCACCCTTTGCACAGGTGTTACAGATGGCACTGCTACATCTAACACTGCATTGTCCTCCTGAGGGTGTTCCTATGGTTGAAGAAACACTGGCATTGAGGTAATGGAGTCTATCCCTGTACCACCTGCAATGCAATGTCCTCATCTACATGAATGTGTGACCTCATGTCATTTCCTGCAGAGTTATGTACCTGCTATGGGGTGTGTGATCTTGACATTACACTTGGTGACTGTGTGCCACTGTCCATAAATATAACTGTTACATTATCATGATCAACATCCATTCTGCTGTCGACAACTTTCAGCTGTGCTGGTACAGTGGAACTGCTCATTTCTGGTGCTGACCCTGTGAAGGCATAACTGATGAAATTATAACCAAATGCTTGGAGCACAGTAATGAATGTTGTATAATAACGTGAGGAGGACACTTAGTATGCACAGTCAGACCACTTTTCTGATGGGTAGAAATGCAAGGTTCACTTGCTAATAGGAATTATCACATGTTACATATAACCAGTTAACCTCTGCCATAAGTTTCAATACATGAATGTGCCACAGGGATACAATAACCTTCCTAACAGGATGACTGTGGCTGCTGCTGTAGTGGCTAATTTCCAATGTCCACAACACCTCTGATTATGCCTGTGGCATCCTCTTTGGTATTATAATTATGTCCCCATATGGAGAGGAGGTATTCCTCATTAGGCATTAAAATGGGTAATTGTACTGCTATGGGCAACTGCTTTCTGTCTAGCCTTTGCTCCGGTTATTGGCCCTTTTTGTTCTCTGGGTCAATGTGTGGTTCCTCCCTTAACCACAGTTATATCCAAAACCACTTGATTCTACACCTTAGCTACCTCAGCTTGTTTTGGCCCTCCTTTGCCAAACAGGTGTTTTCCATATGTCCTGAGAGCCCCCATGAGGATGTGGTTCTCATTGGGACTAAAGTTGACTTTCCTCTGTCTGGATCTTTGTACTGCATCATGCATTGACCTGAAACAGCACACATGAATACCCCCAGTGAAACCAAATCTGCAGACATGAAACTTACTTATCAGTCCTGCACCACAGCTCTTAAAACATCTTTCAAAGTAAATGAACTGTATTACACAGCTGCAGTCTTAACACATACATCCCTTGCCAAAAAATGCTTGCAACAACATAAAGAAAAGAACCCTGAAACCTAACTTCAAAACACAAGCATGCCGGCATGGACATAAGGAATATAATAATTGTGCTAATTTCACTGCAGTATTCTGACAGCAGATAACATTCATATTAGTAAAGTAAAGCAGACTTCTACATGTGCACCTGTTCAATGTACATAACTTTTTCAGCCAGTACCCTGTACAGCATGATGAATTAATAAAAGCTTATATAATTTCCAGTATCAACACGTATTTTTCATAACCTGATCAGCACAGAACACAATGTTCAATGTTCTCTGCCTTCACTATCCTGTTCATATTATACTGACATGTATGCACAACTAATAAATGACATTTCACATTCACAGCTCCTGTCATTACTACTCCTGTTGCTGACATCAACATACAGCAGATGCATATTAATTTCAATTTACTGTAAAACCAATGAGTTTCTTCAAAGTAAATTGTCCATTTAGTTGAATGTACACAGTTTTCTAGCAATTTGTAAGTGTAAATTATTTGTTGGCTTACTTTAAAAATGTTGCCCTTTCCCACAGCAATTGTCACCAAACCTGGCTGAGTGCAGTTAAACATGGCGGTTGTGTAACTACTGACTCATTTCTTAACTCATTAACACCTGTGTGGTATGTAATGTCCCACCTCTAGCAACCCATACACATCTTGCATTCCAAAGCATTTTCTGAAAAATAAACTTAAAAAGCATAAGATAAAGAAATTTAAATATTTTGTGAATAATAAAACTTATTAAAACTGTACAAATAGACCACTCAATGTGCCAGAAAGGAAGCAATGGCTCCAAAATATTATGGTTTAGCACTTTCATAAGATTTATTGCCAAACTTCATCAGAACAATTTAAAAAACTATTGGTCAGTATTCAAAACTTCTAAGCACCAATCACATCCAAGCACATCAAGGTACTCATGAATACAAAGGGTTTACATGAAGTACCATTTGTGTATGAATACAGCAGTGATGCAAAGGCTTTTGAAAACATTATTAAAAAGTATTGGGGTGTCTTGAAACTAAATCCTGAATTACAAAAAGTACTAAAGGATAACCCCATGTTTGTAAGAAAAAGAGGTACAAATTTGAAGGAACTTTTTGAAAGAAGTGGAAATGGAGGTAAAAATAAAAAGGGTAATACAAATAAGAAATTGGGTACTTTTAAGTGTAATTTTTGTAATCAGTGTGTGTATATGGCTAACACTAGTGAGGTAGCATTATAAGCAAGGAACACCACTATTAGACCTAAAAGATATTTTAATTGTGGTTCAAAAGGTATTGTATACTTAGTGAAGTGCACCTCCTGCTGAAGTTTCTATATAGGTAAGACAGAGAGGCCTTCAAAAAAAAGAGTATGCAAACACGTTTATGATTTGATGCATAAAAAGGAAACAAATGCTTTGTATAGGCATTATATTGAATGTCCAAGCAGTATTTTTCATTTTTTTTCATTGAACAAATAGAACCAAACCCTAGGTGTGGTTACTGGGAAGCTCTGCTTAAATATTGTGAGTTGTTTTGGCAACTGAAACTGGATGCAAGCAGAGCCCCAGGACTAATTCTAGTGTTTTGAAATTGAGATCTGCAAAATTACGAATATTTTACATATATATGTTTTATTGGAGTGGATATGTGTTTGTTATGTATTCTTGATATGCATTTAAGAATTATAAGTGTATGTTATGATTTTAATTGTTGAAAGATGTTGGATTATGAATATTCATGAGTACCTTAACATGCCTGGATGTGACTGGTGCTTAGAAGTTTTAAATACTGACCAATGAATTTTTAAATTGTTAAGTTTGGCAATAAACCTTACAAAAGCGCTAAACCATAATATTTTGGAGCCATTGCTTCCTTTCTGGCACATTGTGTGGTCTTATTGTCTTTATCTGTGACTTTGAAAACTGTACAAATAGCAATGTTATCACTAAGAAGTCTCCTTTACAGTGATAACAGTCAGTGCAGTCATACCCCGGGATTCAATAAAGTCATTTTTCTGTGCAAGAACAGTATAGCTGCTCTTGCACAGAAAAAGACAGTTGAGGGTTTCAGTAAACTACTGAAGTAGTGTGTACAAGCCTCGCCACACTGTTCTTGCATGGAAAACCCTGCAGTATGCTAATTACCTTATTTGCTGGTGAAAACCATGCAAATGAGGTGAATTAGTGATTCAGTAAGCTGCCAGGTCTCCATGCAAGAACACTGTCAGTGCAGAAATGTTCTTGGTTAATAACCATGTACATTTCTGCAAATAACAAAATGGAGGCATGACAGCTTGTAAAAAAGCATGTATTATGTTCATTAGGCATGCCAATGGCCAAATATAAGGCCATTGGTATGAAAAACTGTTTAAATTTTATAAAAATCAAAAATGCTTTGGGGCTGATCTTGGCTGCTTAAGCATAGGGCAGCAGCTCTCAAACAGGCTCGTGCTGAAAATAAAAAAAAAAATTAGAAAACCCAATCTTAAGGGGAATCTGCATTTTGCCATTATAGTTTATGCCATGCAGAATGAAAACAATACGAGGGAACACTGGCTGTCAAGATGAAAGGGTCTGTTTTACTGCAGTAACTATGGACTAAGATGGTGGGGTATGCAAATGAGGGGAAACTTACTGAATCACAAAATATTCAAAGTCTAAATCCTGCACCTAACCGTGTATGTGCTCTAAGATGATCATCTAGGCAGGAAGAACAACTAACATGAAAAGGGGGTGTGTCATGCTTGTAGGCACATTGGAGCTCCGCGGCCTGTGTTTGTGCATAGGTAAGCACAGCTAAGCAAGGGGGTGTGTCTGAGGCTGTATACCTCTGTTTACATTGCTTAAACGGGTGTGCGTGGCACGCACCGGGTCCTAAACAAAATAAGAAAAAGAAAAAAGACACAAAATGGCAGCACTTTGTGCATGTAAGCAAGGGGGTGTGTCCAAGGCTGTATAGCCATGTTTACCTTGCCTAAATGTGTGTGTGTGGTGTGTACTGGGACTTAAAAAAAAATAGGAACTACCAAGTGGAACAAGAAAAAATAAAAGGGAAATAGCAGAATACAGCCAGTTAAATGCAAGTAATACAGCTGGCAGATGAAATGTACTATAGTCAGCCAATTACACAACCAGCAGCTCTAGCACACCACTATAAACTATGCAAACACCTTTCAGTCTGTTTTTTTCCACAAACTCTACACCACCGGTGTACACAGATGGGGGATTTTTAACTGGCAAAACTAGCTAAAAATGTTGGAGGCTGCTGCTGCTTTACTCCATCAATACATACTAGAGGCTGAGGGTGGTGAAGGGGACAATGCTGACAACTGCCCCAGCCTTATGAGGAGGAGAAGGAGAAGAGTGTTCAGACCCAGGGTAACCTACCAGGGGCTAGATGATCTGGAGATAGTAGAGTGCTGCAGGGTGGAGAGGGACCTACTTCAGCAAATCATTGAGCTGTGCAGGCCACACCTCACACACAGAACTAATAGAGGGGAACACATCCCAGTGGATACCAAGGTATGTGTAGCCTTAAGAAAAATGGTTACAGGTGCATTCCAAAGGCCTACTGGGGATATCATGGGGGTCTCACAGGCATCCACATGCAGGATACTCCTCCAGTTCCTGGATGTCATGTGAACACATGCCACTGAGCACATTCAATTCCCCACCACCCATGAGGAGAGGGCTAGCAATATGCATCTCTTCCACCATGTAGCAAACTACTCGGAAGTACTGGGTGCCATAGACTGCATGCCAATCCACATCAAAGCACCACCTGGTGAGCAGGGTAGAGTCTACATAAACCGCAAGGGGTTCCACTCCATCAACTGCCAGGTCATGTGCAATGTCCAGGGCATTATCATGAATGTGTGTGCTGGCAGCCCTAGAAGCTACCATGACTCCCACATCTGGCATGTCTCACAGCTGAACCAGGTATTTGCCAGTGGGGACATCCTGTACAGCCATCTGGTGGGTGATGCTGGATATGCAGTGGAACTGTGGCTGATGACCCCCATCAGAAATGCGCACACACCCACACAAGAACACCATAATGAGGCACACACACAAACAAGGA